>NC_056737.1:1507932257-1507967257 GCF_019279795.1 Protopterus annectens
TCCTGCTGCATAGCTAGTTGGCAAGCTGATGTCTGTCAATCCCTGTACAGATGTACAGATGGCAGGTATCCAGCTTGGATACATACAGGCAACCTATGCTTGACTGACACTGACATTTCTGCCCAGCTGTGTTATAACTAGCAAAGATAGGACACAGCACCCTGTATGCACCACACGCCATGGGTACCTCCACTACACTACCACAGTCAACAGAACATGCTTGGGTACAAGTCTCCAAAAGAGACACTAACCATGTTTTGTAATACATGTTGCATACATGTCAGCTGGATCACCTCACTGGCCATTTGCATGAGGCACCCAGAGGATTGGCTGATGCATGTCACTCTCACCCTGAGGGTCACCACAGTGGTGTCTGTAGATAGATTGCCTGCTGGGACATGGCAGGTTGCATGATACCACTGTACACACATCCACTACACTTCCCATATCTCCATGGACAATAGCCAGATACACACCTATGACCACCTGCAGCGATGCACCCCAGTACTGATAAATGTGTATGCATGCATTACTGAGGATATCAGTGTCTGTGTGTTAGTACACCTGTAGTTGAGAATACCACGTGGGCCTTCACACCCACCGCAACACTGATTTCCATATTTAGATGAGGCTGCTGCTGTACCGGACATTATATGTACCCTGTTATGTTCCTCTCCCTAAAGGCTACCTGAGCCTTGCGGTACCAGCACAACACTTTTGTAGAAATGGGTTGATAGGCATGGGATACCCACTGAGTTCTGGCAAGTGTGTGTATGTGTGCTTATGTGTATATCTGTAGGGTACAGCATTCTGAGGCCACATACTCCCATTACAATATGCAGTGTCACACAGTATTATGGATAGTAATGTTGCTGCCCATAGGAGAGGCATGACAGTGCATCACCCTACTATGCCTGTGGCATGTGCATTAGATGCATATCCCTGTAGTATCACTGTTGGTATGAACAATGGGTTGTATCGCAGTCATGGTCAATGTGTGATGGTGGGTATGTCAGACTGTCATCGTGGGTTCCAGTGTGTACAATTTCCACAGTGGGGTGTGGGTGCTGTGTACACTGTCATTACACCATGGTACCCCCTGTACATATCCCATGTACCACTGTATGGTGACCACTGTCACCATCTACCAAACAGGTAACTGATAACACACTCCATCCCAGTTATGCATGTGCTGTGTGCAGCCTACCTGTAACACATTGGACACACTGACAAATTAGTTAGCACTGATAGGTCTAAGTCTCTTGGATGTGTGTCTGCCTGTTATGTGTCTGTGAATGTGTATATGATGGTATGTCACACTATGTATTGTCCATATACAACCATTACATCCCCCATTACCATACTGTACATGCCTGGGGATGTTGTGGATGTAACATGTAACCTGGAACATGCCTCATTCTAAATGCTGTGTGGTGGTGTGCAATGAAAGCCACACACATCAGTAGCACTACATACCTAGGCAGGGGTCTACTCCCAGTGTTGCCAAGTAAGAGTGTGCGTGTATGTGGAGGGATCTACTTCAGGTTGCTGATTATACATGTCCCAGGGGGTCACCTGTCTATGTGGCACAGGCAGTAACTGTTATACAGACCTGTGACATGTGTTCAGCTGTACCCAGGATATGGCACAGCCATGCTGTCACCACAGTGCCATACTCCTTGTGAGGTATGACAGCAGACCATCCTCCTGCTGACACATGTATACCTACAACACAAATGGATAACATTATGGAGACCACAATCACTCAGTGGTACTAACAGCTATAATGCATCATGGCTGGACAGCTACACTACCTGACATGTAAGCATTAAACATTACTGCTGACAACATGTTACACAGCAGTACATTGATATACTGCAGTACAGTCACTGTGTGCATCAGGACCATATTAGCCTGCCCATGCATTGATGTTATGGATGACAAAGATGTGGCACAGGTATCATCATATGCACAGGGTGTGTTGTTGGTTTGCCCGAGACCGTGGGTAGGCCATATATTGGACACCATGTGTGTGGGTGAGGGGTGTAATTAGCTAATATGGGAGTAGTGATGTGGTGTGTGTAGGTATGGGGTTGCCCTAGGTGTGTTTGTATAGTGTGTGGGTATGCAAGCACACAGTTCTGGCATGTTGCTGCTCTATACAGGTGTTTCTTGGACAGCTGCAGACCATATCTAGCAGGGTGTACAGTTCACCGCCTCCGGCCATGGACACACGGACTGTGTCTGACAGGGGTTCCATGGGCACATCCAGCTACAGGCCTCGATGTGCTACTTTCCCCTGATGATGACATATATCTGCTGGAACCAGGTCCCTCCTAGGACTGACCAGGGCCACGTGCACAGAGCTTGCTGTGGTGTGGTGTGGACAGTGTCCCCCTGCAGTGCTGGGGCTGGTAATGCCACTACAGGAGCGGCTTGGTGTCCTTGCATGTCCACATCGACCACCAGATGTTGCTGTTGCTGCCTTACATCCAGGCAGCCATCGTCCCACTCCCACCACATGTTCTAGCATGGACAATCCATGGTCAATGAGGCCCGCCATCTCACTCACCCACCCGTATATCCATGACCTTAGTATAATCACGGAGGGCACCTGCAAGTCCATGGATGTTGTCACTTACAGATGAGAAAGCAGCCCTCTGCAGCCTCAGACCCTGTCTGTTGTACAGTTCCATATGTGCCTGCACCCCCATGACAGTCTGAAACATGCATCTGGTGGTATGAATTGTGGCACTTCTGCCAGGGGCATGATGACCAGCTGCCCTCCCATGAGCATCCCGATACATCTGCCTATGTAGTGCCCTGCTGGACTTCTGGCTATGCCTGCTGTGTCCAGACACTGCAGGCATAGATACTACACTCTCTCGAGAACCGCCACCAACCACCAACTGTCCCTCTGCTATGGCCACTGGTGATGGGTTATCTATAGGCATGGTGACTGTGTGCAGGGTTGGGGTGGATAACGGGAGGATGTCAAACGATGGCACAGTTTCAGCCTCTGACAACCCCGCCTGTTCCTCAACAGTCCTATCATCATTTTCAGTGTCTGTATGGACATCAACATCAGGTTGCATGCAGGAGGGACCCTGACCCACCTTGCCACCTATGAGGATAAAAGAAGAAATGCACCTTAAGACCTGCATAGCATTGTATAACAGTACACACACACACACACACACATATACACACACACACACACACACACACACACACACACACACACACACACACACACACACACACACAGCCTGAAATTCCACCATAATACCTACCTGTCCCTGAGTTTACAGACAGTCCCAAGTTTATTCACGTAAGTTCCCCACCCTGCATCCCACTTGGTAACATACACCCATTAATACCACTCATTAATGTATCATTCTTCTAAATTCCTAGACAAGTGATCACAACACATGACCTGTTACGCCATTACCTCTTTGGCTTGATTGGAATAGGTTTTACAAGGCTTCACTGCTGTCATCCAGTGTTCACCCTGGGTATGTCCGGACATCATGAGCATGGCTCCTATATGTTAGGGGCTACTACATTCACTTTATAATGACACACACTGGAGTGTCATATGTAGCTATTGCTCAGTAGATGCAAGATCTGCTGCTCAATCAACTTATTATGTGGACAACAGTAATAAATGGATACACTCCTTGGTGTTGTCTAGTAATTTCCCAATGCATCTGTAGTGCTGCATACGTGGATAGTCATTCACTTTTCTGCTGATTGCAATTGTAACGGTATACCTGGTGTCTAGTTTCCATACAAATACGTGTTCCACGCTACAGACCTTATTATACTATCAGCTGTCCTGAGATTACCTATCAGACAGTTTTTCCTAGTGTCTCATGTGTCAGTCCATGTCCATGTACTGCACGATTCCAAATGGAAGTACTTATGTCTGAGGAACCCTACAATCACACATGTACATACATGGACACCCACACAAACACACGCACCTGCACACACACATTCTACATGCATCAAACCCCCTCCACTCCACCATATTGCACTTACAGACAAAATATCCCCCCCCCACACACACACACCTACAGGTGAGGTTGCACAAAGATAGTACACACAGACATCCCATTATCCATCTGTCAACATGCATAACATATGGTACTCAACAGCATGCAGTGCAGCTATAGTCAATGCATGCTAGCAACAATATACATGTGTGTGATGCATGGACTATGTTAGTAGGTGATGCCCCTTCCCCTGGAAAACACTGCACCCATGTACACAGTATTGCTGTGCACCTGTCCTGCACCCTGCCATGTACTGTGCACCATACCTCACAGGTGTGCACACAATTACTGAATGTGTATTTCTGTGTCAGTTATGTCTGCTGGAATGCTCACAGCCCCTATGTGTTTGTCCGACACATGCATGGGATGATATGTGGACAGATGTCATTTGTGAATGCCTGATGTCTGATTTACACATCCTAACATCAGCGGTGCATGTATGACCAATACGATACTATTACCTGACACCCATCATAAATTACTGTGGCTTTGGGGAGAGTACACACCCTTATTGATATGACACCCTCTTCCTAGATATACCATGGGACCACATCACTGCATATGTTAACATTGCATGAGACTGATATGTGACATATATCCTGTACATTCAAATGCAGTGTCTAACAACTCTGTTAGGTGTGCTGATGCTGATTGCGATGCATACACTTCATGGGTGCATATGTGTGCATGCTCTTATCATGACGGTTTGTTGCACCTACTGTTATGTGTACTACAGCAGTCAATATTCCTGGCAGGGGTATACTAACATGGGCCATCTACATTTGCCAGTATATGGTCAGTCTGCCCTACACATGTCCCCCACCTCTGCATGATTGCAAGGTCAACTCATGTGCACATCCCTTGGAGTTCACACACTGCTGTCACTACTGCTGTGACATCAGGGTTATGTCTGCCACAGTTCCTGAACCTGACTGTTTGCAGATACAGCCATTTGTAGCATCCTTAGGATCCCTGCTGCAGTGCACTGGTGTGTCATGATGACACCCCCTCCCCACCTTCAGCCTTTTTGCAGATGCTTGACAACTATGGCCTACACATTTGTGTCAGTTTGCAGTGTCCCAAACACTGAACACCATGTGTAACAGCCTAGTCCCTGCTAATGAATGGCAGACATACAGGTGTACACTGGTACCAGCATAGTACAGATGGGGATGGTGGGCCTGAGGTGGAGTGAGGCATTGGTTGAGCAACACATGTATCTTACATGATGCTGTCTTTAGGTTTCTAACGTGGTCATGGTACACAAATACACATTGCAATGCATGACTTTTGGGGACTTCTTCTGTTATGCATACACTACCTGTAGAGAGGCCCGGGCTGATGTTTCCTGTGATACAACTGTCACATATGATTACTGTAACCCATAGGCCACATGCTTGCAGAGTCCAGGCAATTGCTGATAGGGGTACTACACAGCCAGTACTTTCTAGAAATTCCTGCAACCCCCTCAGTATTGTGGCATGTTACTAAGCAGTCCACATGACCAGTTTGCTACATGTGACATCATCTGTTTTGGATGGCCATCTATTTATTTCCTACATCATTCCTGTCCCATACATCCTTGCCACATAAATGACTGTCTGCACTATTTGCCATGGTATATGCAAAGGTGAGGTATGGCTACATGTCAAGCTGATGGGTGCTACCTGTTGGATATGGGGCCCACACCATGTCATGTAAGATGTGTGCAAGCCACGACTACCTCCGTTGCAGGTAAGTGTGCATATTTGATGGCCAAATGTCTTGGACAGCAGACCAATACGTGGTGTGACATTGGAGATGTGCACTTGCTGAAAGGTGCATTTCCATGACAAATGTATGGAGTCAGTACCTCAACAGCTGCTTCCACTATATTTTAACTGGAATGTGTGCACACATATGCTTCCAGTGTTTGTGAAGGTATGTATTCCCCATATTTGCTGCCCTAACCTACGATTCTGTATTACACACTCATTGCTCTTGTTGGAACCACATTGCAGATTTTAAGGGTTGTTGAGCACAGTATTATGATATGCCGTATTCTAGATCTGTAACAGTTGCTATTGTAGTACTGGTATATACAGTGTTGTAGCACTGTATAAGGGTGATGTTTTACACATGTCACTACTGTAGGCCATTTGTCCCACCGTTATGTTCATCCCTGTGGACACATTTTGCAATGACAGGATGTAAGTTATATTGCAGATGTCTGACATACCTTTCAGATAAACCACCATGGTCACCACTGTGATGCAGTGCAGTTGAAACAACAATATGTGAACTTGTACGGCATGCATTATGGGTAGGTGTGTTACATGTGTGCATGGAATATATCATAGTCATTACATGACCGGTGTATTGGCAAGCATGAACATAAACCATACTCTCTGGCTACAGGCTGCTGCCTTGGTGGTATACCAGAGGGACCTACATAAATGTGTGAGAGATGTGATGTCAGTAGCCACAGCTGTGGCATTGGTACAGGGTGTGTGCAGCATTTCAGTACATCAACAGTACAAGTCTAGAAAACTACAGCTTATGCACATCTGTTTATTACTACTATACAGCAACAGACAATTTATATATATGTCATCTCACATATGCGTGATCTACCTGTACAGATGTGGATGGATATGCAACAGTGGTCGTCTGATGTGTCCTGTGGCCTTACCTGCACGCTCCTCTGCTGGTGTGTGGGTAGCACCCACCTCCACTATGGTCCCCGCCAGTTGTGTGTGCGGGCGGGCATATGCCACAAGGCTGGAGAAGAGTTCCTCTACACATGTCAGGGGGAATGGATGGCATGACCCCCCCCCCAGGTTGAGAGGTGATCTCCCTGGACTGCAGCAGCATGCTGAAGGGCATTGCTGCCCTAACCTACGATTCCGTGTTACACACTCATTTCTCTTGTTGGGCCCACATTGCAGATTTTAAGGGTTGTGGAGCACAGTATTATGATATGCCGTAGTATAGATCTGTAACAGTTGCTATTGTAATACTGGAATATACATTGTTGTAGCACTGTATAAGGGTGTTGTTTCACACATGTCTCTACTGTAGGCCATGTGTCCCATCGTTATGTTTATCCCTGTGGACACATTTTGCAATGAAGGATGTAAGTTATATTGCAGGTATCTGACATACCCTTCAGATACACCATCATGGTCACCACTGTGATGCAGTGCAGTTGACAGCAACAATACGTGAACATGTACGGCATGCATTATGGGTAGGTGTGTTAGATGTGTGCATGGATTATACCATAGTCATTACATGACCGGTGTATTGGCAAGCATGAACATAAACCATAATCACCGGCTACAGGCCGCTGCCTTGGTGGTATACCAGAGGAACCTACATAAGTGTGTAAGAGATGTGATGTCAATGTCAGTAGCCACAGCTGTGGCATTGGTACAGGGTGTGTGCAACATTGCAGTACATCAAAGTACAAGTCTAGAAAACTACAGCTTATGCACATCTGTTTATTACTACTACGCCGCAACAGACTATATATATATATATATATATATATATATATATATATATATATATATATATGTCATCTCACATATTTTTATTTTTTATTTTTTTATTTAACATTTGTTGACTGGGAATGTCTGACTAGATTCCACAGAGCCTGTTTTCAGTGGAGGCCCAGGGGGAAATGCTCCAGACGCATGTCTTTGGACATATGTGTGATCTACCTGTACAGATGTGGATGGATACGCAACAGTGGTCTACTGATGTGTCCTGTGGCCTTAACTGCACGCTCCTCTTCTGGTGTGTGGGTAGCACCCACCTCCACTATGGGCTCTGCCAGTTGTTGTGTGTGTGGGCGGGCATGTGCTATGAGGCTGGTGAAGAGCCCCTCAACACTTGTCAGGGGGGATGGATGGCATGACTCTCCCATGTTGCGAGGTGATCTCCTTAGACTGCAGCAGCACGCCGAAGGGCATAGCAAAGCAGGTTGCTGCAATGATGCCGGACCTGCTCATAACTGTGGTTATGCAGGCTGACATCATTGACTCTGTGGACTAGATCGCTACACAGGGCAGTCCGCTCCTGCTGTTCATGGGCTGTCCTGACAAAGAGCACCTGGTAGTTCTGTACCAGGCGGTTGACGAGGACCTCATTTTCATTCGCTGAATGCACAGGTAACCTGACATGTGACATCTTGCCTGAAAGACATAAAGATGGAAACAGGTCTGAGCAACTCATACAGCAAGGTTACCATAGTTCATAATACACATCTCTGTCTGCCCCCCACCATATCTGCGACAACAAACTGTTCACACAACTCATTAGGTATGGCTGCAGCTTACCTACCATTAGGACATATATTGTATTGTACCACACTTTGTGCTATATGTTTACAACCATGTTCCCTGTGGGGACACTACCATTGCTGGCCTGTTACGAACAATGTCACATGCATGCCATTTTAAGGGTCACTATGGTTCCATATATGCATGTGGTCTGTTTGCTATGTGATTGCTGTACATCTGTCATTATGTGTTATTGGGGATATCTATGCATGCAGTTGGACATGATCCAGGATTGTGTGGACTATTACTACCTACATATGTTCTATAACAATGACACAGTAGCATGTTTAGGAAACAGATGCCAGCAGGACCCCCTCTCCATCCTCATTTGGCCATTTACCAGGCCACATTACATGTGGGATCCACTCTGGGGCCTCCTCATCTACTGGTCCTGCACTACCTTCAGGTGGAACAACCTCAGGGGATGGTGTGTCCCCCCCGCTGGCACGCACAGACATGATCTTGTCACCTGAGGCCAGGTACAGGGGCTGTTGCAGAGAGAGCTCCACAGAGACTTGTGGGATGTGCTACAGCAACTAGAAGCCCTCAGTATACAATCTCAGGTTCCACATGCTCCTCCTGCTCAGCATCCAGCCCAGGCACCTTCAGGGCCATGAAGCTGCTGTTGTGGCTGTCAATGGGCGCAGGCCTTGTTCCCATTGTTTCCATATGGGGGGTCATGGGGCTTCCACATCAAAGATGACACCCACCATTCAGGGTGTTTACCCACCACATGTGTCATATACCCCCCTGTAGGCTGTCCTCTCTATCTACCAAACCAACCCACCTCCACAAATATACCCGCTATCCTTCCCCAAAATCCCATTCCCACCTTCACAGACAAGGGCAATGTGGGCCCAACAAGGGGCTCACAAGTGACATAACCATCCATGTTGCACACACTTACTGCTGTATATATATATATATATATATATATATATATATATATATATATATATATGTGTGTGTGTGTGTGTGTGTGTGTGTGTGTGTGTATTGATATATGTGATGTTCCTTCACACATAGCATGCAGCACTGTGATCATATTTATATACATATGTGTGTGTGTGTTTGTATATATGTAGACATACATACATATATATATATATAAAATATGTTGTATATATGTGTTTATATATATATATATATATATATATATATATATATATATAATGTATACATATAGGTGTCTGTATATCTGTAGACATACATGTGTGTGTGTATATATATATATATATATATATATATATATATATATATATATATTTATATATACAAACAGAAAAACAAAAGGTGGGATAAACGGAACGACCCACAGGTGACCGCACAGGCTGTTTATTTGAAAATATTAACAGTAAGCGCTTTCGGTGGAAAAACGTAACTCCACCTTCATCAGTGTGTGTGTGTGTGTGTATATCTGCATATATGTGTGTGTGTATATATATCTTTGGAATGCTTCCACATTGTACATTCCCTATGATAGTCAGAGTGTAGTGCATGATATGTTATTGATACCATCCTGACATCATACAGGTGGGATGGATTACTGTTAACGTCTTGTGCCCATGTTGTGTCAGGTCCTGGATATGGGACAGTTGATATTGTATTGCAGGGCAGATCTGGTTTGCTTTGGGCGAGGGGGTGATATCAATACTTACAGGAAGTATTTAGCTTGGGCCCCCTCACTCCCATAATGGTGCCTTTGGTAATATATGTATTTGTTATGTTCTCTTTTATATCTATAGATATGTGTATATATATATATATATATATATATATATATATATATATATATATATATATATATATATATATATATATGTGTATATATATGTATATATATATATATATATATATATATATATATATATATATATATATATATATATATATATATATATATATATATATATATATTGCTCTCTCTCTCTCTCTATATATATATATATATATATATATATATATATATATATATATATATATATATATATATATATATATATATATATATATATATATATATATATATATTTATACATTCATGACCTCAATCTAGATATCATGCCATTCTATGCACACATATTTCATACTATAAACCTATAAAGATCTTAAACGTCAATGCAACCATGTATATATATATATATAATCACCTTTTTAAAATTTTACATTTTTTTTCAATGTAACCATGAATATTGATTGTCATCTTTTGTACATGTGGAGCTTTTCTCCCCAGGCCTCTGCTGAAAATGGAGATTTATTCAGTTGGACTCTCCCGGTTAACAAATGTAAAATAAAAATAAAATAAAAATAAATAAAATTTAGATATATGCACACACACACACACACACACACACACACACACACACACACACACACACACACACACACACACACACACACACACACACACACACACACACACACATCTACATGTATAAATACATTTCCTGTACTGTTGAATGACTGTGCTGGATGATATGTTTGTGAAAACATCAGGGCTATGAATATCTGACATGGCTTAGTGGTAAATCACTTTGAATATACTGTGCAGGATCCTGGGTTCCAGCCTTGCAGAGGCTGTTCATTTTGTTGCTGGGCAGAACAAGGGCCGTTGGACACAGAGTGATTAAGGCACTTTTAAGCAGTTTAAGCAGGGTTGCATGGGTTTGCATGGGTTTGCATGGAGGTAAGCACTGCTAACTACTGGTTACAGTTTCTTATACTGATTTAGCTTCTCAATTGCTTAACCTGTGTAGACATTGCTTACCCCTGCACAAATAAGCTTAAACCTGCTTAAAATTGCTTACTTCCACTTACCCCCGTGCTAATTTCTTTAAAAGAAAAGAAAAAAGGGTTTATAGGAAAGTGTTGAAAAAGGGGCAAAAAGAGGGAAAGACAGTAGAGAAAATAGCTAGGGATGTGCAGGACTGGTGTAGGGAAGGTCCGTAGCTGCCCATTTCTTCTACAGCAACAGTTGTGCATATACACTGAATTTGGAGATAATTTGGACACTCAAACCCCTGAGAGAAGAGTGAGGACAACAGTGATATGTTGTGAAGCCAATTAGACCAGATCACATGCAAAATGGACAGCTATGTATGGGATGAATTTTTTTTTTTTTTGGGAACAGATTGCCTTTTTTTATTTTTCAGGTGAGAGTGCGATGTTGGGAAGGGATAGTAGGTATATTTGGGGAGGTAGGTTGGGTAGGATAACAGACAAGACAGACAATACAGCATACAGGGGCAGTATATGACACATGTGAGGGATAGACACCTTGATGGGGAGGGGTGTTTTGAAATTGGAAGCCCATGAGACTCCTAGTGGATACAGTAGGACTGAGATCCCTACTCATGGGCATTCACCACTGCACCTTCACAGCCCTGAAGGTGGCTGTGCTGGGGGCTGAGTAGGAGGACCCGGTCAACCCTCTAGTTGCGACATGTGGTCCTTAAGCTGGCATAGCAGATCTCCAAACTCCCTGTGGAGCTCGCTACGCACCATGCCCCAGACCTAGCAATGGGTTACAGTATCCTGTCTGTGCCCTATTCCCAGGGAGGGTGAGCCCCATCCCCTGAGGCAGTTCCACCTAAAGGTGGTGCAGGACTAGCGGACGAGGAGGTCCTGGGGTGGGCCCAATACTTGCTGGTGCCCAGTGCCACAGCCAGCTGAGGTGCGACAGGTGGGTCCGCTGGGACCAGCCTTCCCAAAAGTGCAATGGTGTTCAAATTTACAACATATGTGGGTTAGTAATAGTCAAAACATTCCAAGATTAGGTATAACAGCATGCATAGATATTCCCATTAACCCAAAACAGCAGATATGGAACAGATGCATAGCAAACAGAACACATGCATATATGGAACCACAGTGGCCATTACAACAGCATGCAGGTACACTGATGGCAGCATGCCACCAATGTGGGAGTATTTTAACATGGCACGTACACAGAAACAAATTGAAATATTTATCAAACAATAGAACATATGTCCCAACAGTAGATTTAATGCAGCACATGCCAATTGAGTTGTGTATTTAGTTTATTGTTGCAGATATGGTGGTGGGGAGTGAGAAAGATGTCATTTAACAAGTAGTATATTCCTGTAGTTTTTATTACTTTCCTAGTCAGTGCTGTGATCTGTACCTTACAGGTATTAGTACACTACCCTACGGCCTTAGTTTGGACAGTGATATGGATGTAGACAACTATATACATAAACTGAGTTTTACCTGCAGTATACATCTCTTACCTGGTATACCTGTGGAGGTATTGTTTGTTAACACTACCTAACTGTTTCTACACATATTACTAGATTCCAGGTTGATGTTATGCACGTACCTGTCCATCACTTATTGCACACACTCTGGGCATGTCTTGACCACATGCAGGTGAACTGGGACATATTTTGACTATTGACCTCTTAAACCTGTGGTGAATTGTACGATGACAGGTTTGTTTTCATTGACATTTTCCAATTCTGTACAGGCCTGACAGTCAGTTATATGACATGAAATGCTGCCTACATTTCAGAGATTAGTATATTGATATGTCAGGGTGACGGGGTAACAGCTGGCAGATATGGGCCAATTAACTGGACATTCTGGACAATTCTGTACACTTGTGGGGTATGATTCTGCATACAGCTTACTAACACTCCCAGGATTCAAATCATAGCTGCGTCTGCTAAAAATAAAACAGTGTCCATCACAGCTAACTGTGCTATATAGCTATTGCTGTGGATCTCTTGTCTGATTTCTGTCTATAATTCTCCTGTGGTTTTACAATCTGACCTTGTAATTACTATACTCTTATACAGGATTTCCTAGACAGTTTTATTATGTAGCACAGTGTGGGTCACAGTGATGAGTCATACCTTATTATTCAGAGCAATTGCAACACTAACAATGCCATACAATACCAGAGTAAACAATACCAGCACAGGATATCGATATTTTATTTCTAGGCACAGTTTTTGTATCTGACAGACCCATGGGGGCAATGCTTGTTAGCACTACCTGGATGTTGCCACACATATTACGACATTAGTATTATGCACATACGTCTCACTCTGTTACTGCACACACTCTGGTCACAGCTTCATAACATGGGGGTGGAGATGGGACATACTTGGTGTATTACTCTCATAACATTTTGGGAAGTTGCTAGAGTGACAGGTTTGTTCTTATAGATGTTTGACAATCAGTGGTATTTCTTATTTGTTGCCTAAACATCTGGGATCATCCCACTGATTTGCCAGGGGGACAGAGTGACAGGCAGCAGATATGGGCCACTTTACTGGACATTCTGGACATATCTGTGCAGTTGTGGGGTATGATTCTGCATACAGCCTACTATCACTCCCATGATTCGAATCATGGCTGTGTGTGCTAAAAATATAACAGTTCACATCTCAGTTGAGTGTGCTATTTGGATTATGTTGTCTTTCTTTTCACTGTTTTCTGTCTAAATCTCTCTCAGTTGTACTATATGACCTGCTGGGATTGCGACAGTGATATACAGAAATTCCTACACATTTTATGTATGTAGCACAGTGTGGGTAACAGTGCTTAATACACCAGAACTATTAAGAGATTGCAACTCTACATTACCATATGATACCAGAGTAAAAACATGCAGTCCAGCAGTTAGACCTTTATTGTCAGGTTATTATGCTTTTATTTACAAACAACCTATATGAGACTCTTCCTGCTATAGTCTCTGATGTTCATAGGTTCATAGATTCATAGGTTGGTACTAGGCTATCAGCCCAAGGGCCTATACAAGCCTAGCCATAACAATTCCCTGGCTATTTCTTCCCACACTGTTTACTTCCCTGGACCCCTGTCTAGCAGGGTGACTGATGTGATCCTCGGGGTGAATTTCCTTTCTCCCATCCAATCGTCAAGATTCCTTTTGAAGATGGCCAAAGAGGCACTCTGCTTGACATGTATGGGCAATCTATTCCAGAGTCTGGGGAGTCTCTGGGTCAGGAACCTATCCCTGCAGCATGTTTTGTTTATTGTGATGACAAGGTTTAGATCCCTGGAGCATGTAGCTCTGAGGGATTGGGTTTTCTTTAAGTGTAGCATGTCCAACAGCTCTGAGTTTGACATGGCCTTGTATGTTAAGCAGAGATCGCCTCTGAGTAGATGATGTGCGACAGAGTATAGCTGGAGTTTTTTAATGTGGTCAGCGTAGGGCATTTGCTTTAGGCCTGTGATTCTTTTAGTGAGGTATTTCTGCGGCCTTTCCAGTTGTTGCAGATGTCTTGAGAGGTACATACCAAACAGGGCATTGTATTCTATAATGGGTCTAATGAGGGATGAGTACAGTGGGAAAATGACCTCCTTTTTTTCTGGAAGAAAATCCCTTAGTGATGAGGTGTGCCACACAGAAGGATTTCCTGACTGTTGTGGCGATGTGGTTATCGAAGGTGAGACCACTGTCCACCTGTGTCCCTAAGTCTCTTATCACACTTTCGGTGTTTAGTGTACTGCTACCTATATGGTAATTCACGGATACATGTTTTTTCCCACAGGGGATAACTATACATTTCTTGTCATTGAGCTTGAGCCCATGGCTCTGGCACCAAGCATCTATTTCTGTAAGGCCCTTTTGTAGAGTATCCACATAATTTGGGGATTCAATAATGGCTCCCAGTTTTCAGTCATCTGCGAACTTTGTTAGCCAGAGTCCCTTAGTGTTGGCCTGTACTTCCGAGAAGTAGATGCCAAACAAGAGCGGTCCCAGGACTGAACCCTGAGGTACTCCACTTGTCACTTGTCTGGAGCTGGATTTGGAGTCGGCTACTTTTACAGTGTGGGTTCTATCAGTAAGCCGGTTAGCAACCCATTGGGTGATGTAGGCATTAATGCCTAGCTTAGTAAGTTTATCTATGATTCCAGAGTGGGGGATGGTGTCAAATGCCTTGGCAAGGTCTAGATAGGCTGTGTGGACCACCTTACCCTTGTCCATGGCTCTGCAGACTGATTCAAAGAAGTCAATCAGGTTTAGGAGACAAGATCAGCCCTTCACGAACCCAAACTGGGTGGGGTCCAGTGTTTGAAGGTTGCCAATGTCTTTGGTTATAAGTTCCATGATAATACGCTCCATGGCCTTGCAGATAAGGCTCTTCAGACTGATGGGATGGTAGTTTCCAGGATCCAAGGTGGATCCCCCCTTGTGGAGTGGGATAATTTTAGCTCTGTGCCACTTGGTGGGCACAAAACCTGAGGTGAGGCTATGATTAAACATGACACTTAGGTGAGGTGCCAGTTCATATTGTAGTTCATGTAGTACACAGCCCAGGATGTCATCTGGTCCCATGGATGCTGTATTCTTAGCTTTGGAGAGTGCATTTTTACCAGTGTGGCCATTATTACCGGAACTTGGCAATCTTCCGGTATTGAGATGGGCCATTTAGGGGGTGAGAGGGGTGTGAAGTTGGCACTGAATCGATCTGCCAGGATATTGGCAATATCCTTGGGATCAGTATATTTAATGCCATTTTGTTTTAGCTCAGAGCAGATCTGAGCATTGCCATTTAGATTCTTGACATAGTTATAGAATGCCTTGTGGGTGTCTTTGGAATCTTTGGCAATTTTATTTTTGTAACTAGCTTTGGAGGATTTTATGAGGTATCTCAGTTTCTTGCTGAGGCTGGTAAGGGAGGTTTTGCATCCTGGGATTTTCCTCTTTTCTGCAACAGTTTCTTCCTTTTGTTGTAAAGTTTATTTATGGCAGGGGACAACCAGATCGGCTTTCTTTTTTTGGATGAGAGCATCTTGGTTATATTTGGGATGGCACGATTCATGCATGAGTGGATGTGCTCATACAGTGCCTTAGTGTAGGATTCAGCAGTTGAACTTTCAGTTCCTGTCTGCATGGGTGTCATGAAGTTTGTCACTTCTGACTTGAGTAGCATGAAGTTGGCTTTGGAGAAGTTTATTTATGGAGGTTTCCTTACTGGGAGGTGGGGGTGGGATGTGGATGTTAAGGGTGATTAGCTTATGGTCAGACCTGACTAACAAGGGGGTGACCATAGGTGTGGAGCATCGGTTTCCCCATGTTGGTAATGACCAGGTCAAGGATATTGGAGCCCCTGGTGGGACTACGGATTAGTTGATCCAAGGCATTTGAATTTATGAATTCCAAGAACCATTGGGCAAAGGTGTTGGTACATGAGTAGTTTTCCCAGTTAATGGCAGGGTAGTTAAAATCACCCAGTATTAGGGTGTTTGGTTCTATCTTAATATTTTCCGGTATGTTTAGAAAGGTGTAGTGAGAATCTTGGGTAATGGTGGGGATCTGTAGCAAGCTACAATTTGGATTGCAGTCTTACCTAGTGTTAGTTGCACCTGGAGAATTTCAGATGTACTGTGTTGGGCAACTAGCCTGGTGGTGTGAATATCCTTGGTGAATATTGACACTCCTCCACCTTTAGTGTTTTGGTCCTGGTTTGGTGGCCGAAAAGTGTGGTAAGAGTTGTAGCTTGGTATTGCAAGGGTGCTCTCTGGTGCCTTGAACCAGGTCTCAGTTACTGCACAGATATCGATGTTCTCTATTTTTAGGAGTGCTTCAAGAGAGTGCATTTTGAGGTTTAGACTTCTAGCATTGAGTAGCATTACCTTCAGATTTTGCATGCTTGTACCTGTTATGGTGGTGGTTTTGTCCTTTGAACTTTGCCTAAAAAGGCACTATAGGGGTGGCAAGAGCCTTAGCCAGTAACCTGAATCCCAGGGATGACAGATGTAGACCATCTCTGGCAAAGCATCGTGGTCTGTTGATCATGTCCTCCCAGGCAGGCAGTTACTGTATCCCCTTTGAATGACACCAGAAGCTTAGCCAATTGCTGAAGTCAATCATTTCGTCCTTATATTGTGGTATCATCCTGGGCGAAGGCAGGATGCTACTCAGGACTAGGGTCATACCTGCCTGGGCCACATAATCTGAGAGCTCTTCCATGTCTCTTTTCATGTAGTCCAGGGAGGTACGTCTCAAGTCATTCACTCCAACATGGACAATGACAGAGTCATATTTGTACTTGCTGTGGAGTGACTTGAGTGCATGAGTTATGTGGCGGATCCTGGAACCCGACAGGCAGCTGACTGTAATTTTCTCCTTGTTCAACCTGGTGAGTGGGACATCACTGTGCCAGACTATAGAGTCACCTAAGACTAAAGTGTTAGGTACGTTGTCTTGCCTTAGGGGCTGTTGCTGGGTGGCACACTGGTGTTGCAAACTATGTGACACTTTGGTTGTGATTGGTGTTTGTTTGCGTTTCAGCTTCAGAGGTCCTTGTTGCTTGGGCAGGTTATAGTTAAGGGCCTCTGCATATGTTGATTTAGTGTTGCTATATGTGGGTGTTGGTGGTGTGGGTTTAGAAGGGCTATGTGTTGCTTGAGGTGTAGTGTGGGTGTTAACCTTCTCCTCTTGACTTCCTAGCACAATCTTGGGAAGAGAGAGCTTCGCTTCCATTTTGGCTATGTTAGTGCATCTCTCACAGGTTGTAGTGTTGGGTCGTAGGAGGAGAGGTTTGTCTGTGTACATGAAGCAATTGCTACATTGCCCCATTATGCCCAGATTCACCAGGTGGACAGGAGAAATCACCGGAAGCTGACCCTTGAACATGCCTGGTTTGGTGCTTTTTTTTTTTTTTTTTGTAAAGTACAGGAGCTGCTTTCCCTTACCTTAGCAAGGTACTTTGCAATTATAGGCTGTTTAGTGCCTACTATTAATTTCTCCTTATTAATAAGGATAATTGAGTGCTTGTATCAGTTTAAGGCTTCTTAGTGTTTTCCAGCAGGTATTAGCGCAAGTGCTAGTCACAGGGATGCTTAAAGGTAAGATGAAAAAAATGCACACTGCAGTGTGCACTAGAGAAGTTAGATGTGAATGTAGGTACCTTAAGTTTTACCTTTTTAAAAAGTTAAGGTTTAGTGGAGAGTTACTATTTTTAAAACAGCAAGATGGATTGAAAGGGGTGGTCACTTTTGCATTCTGGTACTATGGAATACAATAGGATGCCCAATAAATTTAAATAGTTGAAGGGGAGGGGATTTCAAAAATGATGATTTTGTGATTACTCACACAAGCCAGTGAAAGTAGAGAGGAAATGAGATATATGGTCAGATTAACATAAGAGGCAGGCAACTAGAAAGACAGTGGTATTTAACAAGACAACTGTAACTGAATGGGAGGGCAGGAAAAAAAATTCTGCCTGACTCAGAAGAGACAGAGCTGTGGCCTCTTTTGAAGTTTTAATATGCTGTTAAAGCAGAATGCAAGTAAAACACAAGGTAAAGAAAACAAACCACAGTATTCAAAATATAGAAAGGCAACAAAGTAATACAAAATACAAAAAATAAAAGCAAACTAACCTTTCCTTCACAGCAAAGTGTAGCGGAGTCTGGATGAGCCTTTCTGGCAAAGCTCTGAAATGTTTTATTTTACCTCTTAAATAGAAGGTTTAGTTCCTAGCTCCACCACCTCAGTTAACAATTGATCAACCTTAAGTGACCTCTTCTATCTTATGAATGATTCCTTAATTGATCAGTTCTAATTTCTGCCTGACTCAGTTCTAATTTCTGCCTGGCTCAGAAGAGACAGAGCTGTGGTTTCTTGAAGTTTTAATATGCTGTTAAAGCAGAATGCAAATAAAACACAAGGTAATGAAAACAAACCTTGTATGCAGGCCATGCCTTAAACAATACAGGTTTTATACAGGCAATTAACTTACTAGTACTTTTAGATTTATTTCCTATGACAGGACATGCAAGAGTATTACTAACCTGCCTTGCGTCACAACCACTGCAATCTACAGGCATGGGCTTATTGGTTTGCAGCCCGCTTATCTGCCACTGTGAAAGAGATAAGAGGAATATTTAGCCATACCTATCCATAATATACATGCTCTGGCAATTATTAAACAGGTAGTGGACTGATAATTGCACATATCTGGGACATCCCCCGTCCTCCTAGCCTCTTGGATCCACTGACCCAAGAGATCCCCTTTCTCTGCTTCAGGTCAGCATAGTGATCATTTACCTGCTCACCAGTTTGGGCTATGCCACATTGGTGAGGTCACGGGCGAGATGGTCCCAGGCTTCAGCTTTGTATTGGGAACCCTGGTACTGGCCCTGCAGCAGTCTCTGGTCATGGTCTTTCACAAGGAGTCCTGCCATGACTCTGGACTTCTGGATGCTCCAGTGCTGCACCTGAAAGCACACACCCTCTCTCATACCAGTCATAATGCCTACAGGAGGAAGCTGCAACAAGTTATAAGATGTATTCCCGCCTGTTGGGTTTAAATAGGGCTGATTTCCCACACTTTGCCATGATTGGATGGTTTTGAAAATGTTAAGCTATGGGCAAACCTATTTACCTAAGGGTGGCATTGCTTAAAGGGGTATACCAATGGGCAAACTGATTTAGCTGGCCTACACATTGCTTACACCTAATAAGCTGGGCTGTACAATGGTTAGCATTGCTTAATTTTTAATTTGCATACTATTTGCTGTTTGGCATTGATTTATTATACATTACATGTTATATATGTGTTTGGTATCCATGATTCATGTGTACGTACACTGTATGCGGTCCTTGTGTTTATTAGGAGATTTCAACACTTTGTTACAATGACACCTCACATCTGGGCTTAATGCAGTACTCCAGTTCACATATTTATGTTATATAGTAGGTTATACAACATAAAACTGTATATAGATTCCTTTCACATGTTCTGTTTGATTTTCCTATACTGAGATTCTGTTTGGTGATACCTCAATCTTATGTACTGCTTTGATGGCTTAGTGGTTAACTACTGTGACTATAGTGTGCAGGGTCCTGGGTTCAAGACACATGAAGGTTGTTTATTTTGTTTCTGACCAGAACAGCGGCTGTTGCATACAGAATGATTAAGGTACTTTTAAGCAATTGTAAGTGGGTTTGTAAGGGTTTGTGTGATGGTAAGCAATGCTAACCTCCAGTTACATATGCTTACAGAAAGTTAGCTTCAGTATTGTTTAACCTGTGTGTGCATTGCTTACCCCCATGCAAACAGGCTTAAACCCACTTACTACTGCTTAAATATTCTTACTCTTGCTTAATAGTGCTTACTCCCGCTTACCACCACACTAATTTAGACAGTAATATAAAATGGTTCTTGGGAAGGTGGTGGATTTGGAAGCTCTATGGGATTAACATTCATTACACATTGTACCTTCAATTTGTATCCCTGATTCATGTGTACATATACTGTATGGGTCACTTGTGATTATCTGTGGATTTTACAACATTATGACAATGACACCTCACGTCTGCATTTAATGCAGTACTCCAGTTCACAAATATATGTTATTTAGTAGGTTATGCAACAAAAAATATTGTTCATAAAGTGATTTGACATGGAAAATGGAATCTACTGGAATGGGAATGACTGCTCGTAAGGTGAATGCTCTGCCCACTGCACTATCGCAGTACTGCTTCATTTGTATATATCTTGATTTTTATCCTTTTGTACCATTTAAGTTCCAATAAACGTAGCTAAGTAATGTGCAAACCCACGCCCCTATGGTTACATTTTATCTGTTTGATTAAAAAAAATAGCTTGTTTATATTTTATAGATTAACTATTTGTCTTATAAACTAGGGGGATGTTGCTGGGGGTATGCGAACACCTATGAGTGGTCTCGCTCATTCTTATTCCTAAACTGCTATTCTTGATTGCAGAGGTGTGTATATTCTGAGATCTCTGCTCTCAGACATGGCCCCTGCACTCGTACATGCTCCATGTCCATTTAGGAGACTTCATTACTATGCATGGCACACTACCGTCCTGCTCCTAAATGGCCACTTCCGTGCAGGACTAAGCTAGTCCTGCATGGAAGAATAGTGAATACGGGGGAAGGATTCTAAATTGTTTTCCTCTTATGGACCTATAACATTGCTAAAAGTAGATTATGAAATGTTTATGTCTATCCTTGCAAAAAGATTAAATCTCATTATCCCAAGTTTAATAAAAGAATGACCAGACTGGTTTTATCTTGCATGGAAAGGTTCAAGATAATATAATTAGACTAATTACATTAATTGATATAGCTAACATAAATAAAAAATAATTATCAATAATACGTTTAGATTTAGATAAAGCTTTTGAATCTATCACTTGGCCCTACTTGTATAGTACTTAAAGAATATAATATTTTATACAATTCATAAATTTAATAACAAGCCTCTATAGTAACTCATTTTCTGTTGTTAAATTTGGTTTGTTTCTTTCTAGTTCCTTTAAAACTATAAAATGGTACTAAACAAGGATGCCATTTATCCCTTTTACTATCTGCTTTAGCTATAGAGTTTTTTGCTATTTATGTTAGGTCTAATAAATAAATTACTGGATTCAAAATAGATAGTTATTATAGTTGTAAAATTCAGTTATTTGTAGATAATTTTTTGATAACTTGTGGAGACATTGAATCCTCACTAGAACATATACTGATTTCAATAGATTATTTTGAAAAAGTTTCAGGCTTGCAATTTACTAATTCTAAATCTAGAAATTTGTTTATAAATAAAAAATGGCTAAATATCTAAAACAACTTTAAGATATTTAACTGGAATAATTCATACATTAATTACCTTGGGATATTTATTAAGTCTTCTATAAAGGATTTAATTTTAACAAAGTATAATAATTTAATAAATACTTTTAATAAGTTAATTTATAAATGGAATAAAACCTTTTTCACAGTGGAAGATAGACTCAGTTTGATAAAAATGGTTATCCTTCTCAAGATTTTGTTTGTTACACAATCTTTGATATTTATTCCTTCTAAAAATTTAAAAAAATGTGAGCACTATTCTCACCAAATTTCTATGGCTCCCTAAAAAAACAATAATATCTTTTAATTGGCATATTAAAAGTTGGCAGGATTGGGGCATATGTTTCCCAAATATTGAATTATATACCAAATCCACTGTTTTCAGTATAATCACATTATGGTTAAACTTTTCATATAAATTTAATTAGAAATCCATCCATGAAAGATTATTAAACGGTAATAGGTATGTTGTGGATTTTTGCACTCATTTAAAAAAAAATAAATTTTATTGGATTTTAAAAATCATGTGTATGAATGATAGGAAAAATCCTAGTTCTTATCCATATACAAACCATATTATTCACACCTTTAAAAGTTTTATGAACTCTAATTATTTATTTAAGAAGTTATTATTTTTATTATTCCCTATACCTAATATGAATAGTTGTTTAGAAATATCTAATGCAAGCAATATATCAGTACTTAAAAGATACACATTTAATTTTCTGGCATCAGATTTTAAATGGAGATAAAGTATATACATCAGATCATTTGCTAGTTAAATATTGCTTAGATAAAATCATCGGATAACTATACAAAGATGTAAAAAATTGTAACAGAAAAAAATAAAATCACTATGGATTTTCAGACAAAACATATCCCTAATATCTTAAGGTTTTTCCTTAAAATCAATAGTATTATAAGTAGTGATCAATCTTACTTTACTTGTTTGTAATATACAGGATTTTAAGAGTGGAGTTTACTCTTTATATTCATGCTTTTGGAATTACTCTTCTAGAATCAATAGGTATGAATTCTCAGATACTGATACAATTTTAATTCAGAAATCTGGGGAAAATGTATCCTTACTGGAAGATTTAATTTATTCTGACCATATCATAGCACTACTATGACTCTTCTAAGTTTCACTAATACTATAAATAAATTCAGAGATGATGGCAAAATAGTGTCTTCGGTCTTCTTGGACATGTCTAAAACATTCAATACAGTTTCCCATCCTAAGTTACTGTCCACTCTGAATAATCTTAATATCAACCCTGATGTTGTTAACTGGTTTCAAAGTTATCTATCTAGCTACCAAAAGCTGTGAAATGGAACCAAGATCTATCCCCACTCCTTCCTGTTACACTTGGATTCCCTCAGGGTTCAATCCTAGGGCCCCTCCTCTTCAGCATGTTCATAAATGATTTTAATACTGCCACCTGTCAAGCATCATTCATACAATATGCAGATGATTCAACCATCACATCCTCAATGACTCAACTTCTTACAGTTACACAAAAAGCCTTTTCTGATATTGAAATGTGGCTAGCAAACTCAGAACTCATTTTCAACCCAAATAAAACTAAATGTATGATTGTTCATCCATCTAAACCTACTAATCTCCCAAATAACTTCTATATCAATGCCAATAATAATACTACGATTCTTCCAGATTCCCAAACAAAACTATTAGGCATCATAATTGACAACAGAATAAAATTTGTCATACACATTTCTAACACAATCAAAAAGGTTCACAAGAAAATGGGAACAATGTATAGAAACAAAAAAAGTCTTACCATATGCTGCAAGAACAGCCATGGCTAGAACACACTTTCTTTTCTCACTCTTATATGCATCCTCCATATTTACCAACCTCAAAGATCAGAACTAAGTAATTTAGAATCATGTTACAATAAGACTGCCAAATTTGCAACATATTCCACACATTCAACCCATCACTGTCAATGCCTCAAAAATCTTTCTTGGTTGAAACTATCTCATGTTATGAACTATAACCAATTAATAATGGCTCACAAAATAATGCACAATCCTAACAATGTACCTTCCCTAAAAAAAACTTCTACAACCATATTATAACATTTGTAATCTTGGAAGATCTAACAAAGACTTACTGCAAGTAACCAAAGTATCCAATACAGCAGACAACTCTACTCTAACTTTGTTTCCAAAAATTGGAATACCCTTCCACATAGTATTAGATCCAAAAGTAGTCTTAATTCTGTCAAAATATCTCTCAAAAGGCACTTATTTGAATCTTGGCTTTGCACATATATTACTCCAGGTTAATTATTAACTTAACACTACCTATACAATTTGGCTGTATGTACTAACTCTGTTAACATATCCCTTCTAACAACTCTACTTCTCTATAAGTAGTTACATTCCTAGCTGCAGCTCTCACCATGGAAGTATTACTAACAATGCACTACTTTGCCTAAGTGATTCTCCCTACTTAATTTCCTAACTAATGTTATGTTCCTCCACATATATAAGTTCAGCCATATATTTGTCTATATTCAAATGTTTAAAGTCTTGTTCTACTTGATACTATGTATATATTTTTGTTTTAAAATGTTTATCCTGCAAATGTGTTAACACTCACTTTTTGTCAATAATTTCTGTTACTTGATGTGATGACTTTTTTTGTAAGCTTAAGCTGGATCTTTTCTCCCTGAGTCTCCACTGAAAATGGGTTCTGTCCCAGTCAGACCATCCCAGTAAACAAATGTAAAATAAGTAAATAAAATATAATTTATATTTGAAAATTTCTTCACAGAGTTTTTCTAACTCCTCATAAAATTGAATTAGTATATAAAACTGGAAAAATCAATTGATGCAGATGTAATGAGGATACTAATGCTGACTGGATCTATATGGCATTGGAATGTAAATTGGTTGCACCATTCTGGAGTGAATTTTGAAATGTACTTAAGTATTGTGGACAGATAAATGTAACATAACCAATTCACTGATCTTGTTTAATGATCCAATTCCAGAAACTATCCCTAAACTACAGATGCCTCTTCTTTGGTCCATTTTAGCCATTGCAAAAAACTAGTTGCAAATAAGTGGAAATGTAAAACGACACTACCTTTCAATGAATTTATATGTTTGATGAAGAATGTTTGTAATAAAGAATTGTCAACCATAAAAATCATAACTAATATAACACATCAGTATAAATATTGGTTAAAATTAAATGATTTACTATATAAATATTATTGTAATTTGTTATGGACTTTTATAAATAGTTATGAATATTTTACATTTTTATTTTATAGATTATATTTAATTATTTAAAAATATTTAAAAAAACTCTCAGTGTCATCAGTATTTACATGGTATTAGTACATATCCTTCATATACTAATGAAAATGTCATCAAAGCACAGGCCCTGCATATCAAAATGACAATTTCTGATCTAGACAACCTCAGACTTAATTCCATAGTAAAGAGAAAAGAATTGCTCAAAAGAAGGCACTCCAAAGAACTTGTATCCCAATCTCAAGGTTAGAAACAAAAAGCAGTCTAAAACAGATGGACTCCATTCCCTGCTTCCAACCAAAATTCAAAGGGAACTTCTGATCATTGCCATAGATACTCAACCAAGGAATGGTTTAGAAGAGTCCATCTGCTTCTCACTGGATTAGCATTTATCAAGGACATCAAATGAGGTGAATTAGTGATTCAGTAAGTAGACAGGCATCCATGTCAGAGAAGTGTCCTCTGCAGAAATATATTTGGTTACTAACCATGTACATCTCTGCAAAAATCAAAACAGGAGCATGACAGCTCAAAGTAAAGCATGTATTATCAGCATTAGGCATCCCAGTGGCCAAAAATATGGCTATTGTTTGCAAAACCATTTAAAAATTATAAAAAATCAAACTTTATTTTTTGGCTGATTTCAGCTGTTTAAGCAGAGCACAGTGGCATGCAAATGAGATCATGCAGAAATTTTTTTAAAAATGTAAAAAGACAATTTTAGGTGAAATATAAAGTTTGCCATTATAGTCGGTAGCATGCAGAACTAAAACAATAACAGGTAATACTGGTAACTAAGGAAATAGGCTCCAGTGTAGTGGTGTAACAAGGGACTAAGGCAGTGGGGTATGCAAATGAGCTAAATTTATTGAATAGCAAAATGAGAGACCATGTCCACTGGCACCTAAATGTGTAGGAGCTACAATGCTGTAGTGTAAGCAGGAGAAGCAGCTGACATGAAAAGGAGGTGTGTCATGCTTGGTCTAAGCACATTGGAGCTCCGCGGCCTCTATTTACACTCAGCTAAGGACAGCTAAGCAAGGGGTGTGTCTTAGCTAGTTCAAGAAATGGTGAGCATGTTCACGTCCCTGTGAGGGCCCTTTCTGCTTAATACTGTTTACTATAGCTGCATGCGGCTTAAACACAATGAAAAAAAAAAAAAAAAAAAAACAACAGGAACTAGCAGAAGTGTTTACATTTCAGCAGCTGGTTTACACAGTGTGCCACAGAGCTTAAAAGGGGTGGAAATGGGAAGAAAAAAAAACAGTAAATAGCAGAATAAAGGCAATCAAGTACAAATAATATAGCTGGCAGGTGGAATGTATCATAGTTAGCCAGTCACGCAGGCAGCATCTGCAACACACCAGTATAAACTATGCAAACACCTTTCAGTCTGTTTTTTTCCCACAAACTCTGCACCATTGGTGTACACACTCATACATAATGGTGCGGGCTGCTGTTGTTTTGATACATCAGTATGTGCTAGAGACTGAGGGCGGTAAAGAAAATAATGCTGACAACCATACCAGACTGAGGAGGAGGAGAAGAGTGTTGAGACTCAGGGTAACCTACTAGGGGCTACATCATCTTGAGATACTAGAGTGCTACAGGGAGGAAGGGACTTACTTCAGCAACTCAGTGAGCTATGCTGGCCTCATCTCAGACCCAGAGCCAACAGAGAGGAACCCATCCCAGTTTAAACCAAGGTATGTGTAGCCTTAAGAATACTAGCTACAGGTACCTTCCAAAGACCTACTGGGGACATCATGGGGGGGTCTCACAGGAATCTGCATCCAGGGTACTCCACCATTTCCTGGATGTCATGCAAACACTTGCTGGTGAGCACATATATTTCTGCAGCACCAGTGAGGAGAGGACCAGCAATATGCATCTCTTCCACCATGTAGCAGACTACCCAGAGGTACTGGGTGCTATAGACTGCATGCTTATCCACATCAAGCCACCACCTGGTGAAAAGGGCAGAGTCTATGTCAACTGCAAGGGCTATCACACCATCAACTGCCAGGTCATGTGCAATTCCCAGGGCATTATCATGAATGTGTGTGCTAGCAGTTCTGGTAGTTATCATGACTCTCACATCTGCCATGCCTCACAGCTGTACCATGCATTTGCCAGGGGACACATACCATATGGCCATCTGGTGGGAGATGCTAGCTATGCACTGGAGCCGTGGATGATGACACCCATCAGAAATGCACACACATACACACTGAAAAATGCCATAATGAGGCACATGCACAGATCAGGAACATTATAGAGCATGTGTTCGGGATGTTCAAGTCACGGTTCTGGTGCCTTCACATATCTGGTGGAACCCTCCAGCCACATGTGCACACATGTTCATAGTATGTGCCATGCTACACAATATGATGCTGTGAAAACAGCTGTGGCAGGAACATCATAGGGAAGGCCCACATGCCCCCCCCCCCCACCATTTCCAAGGCTCTCACAGGTACAGGGCCCTTGGAGGAGGAACCCCTGAGCCTGCTCCTGAAGGCAGATGGAGTCATGCCCAGTATGCCCAGGCCTTGGCAAAGAAGCAACGCATAGCACACATACTGACACTGTTGGGACTCAGGGACTGTCACCTCTCTCTGACTCACACACACAGTAAAATGGATGACACACACATCACCATACCTGTATCTTGCCAATTGCTGCAGGCACAAGGTACATCAGTCTTCTTAACAATAAATGAATGGAGTAATAGGTTATGGTAGCATAGGTATGGTATCGCTGCATGCATGCAAGGGAATGATAGCAGCAGACAACTGAGAGCTATGTGGGATCACCAGAAATGTGCACCCAATACTGGCTTCCCTAGAGTATGCAAATAGTCACCTAGGTGACAAATCTCACCCCAGACAATATATATGGGGGACTAACTGACTGGGGAGTCATAGGTAACATACATGGATATTAATGTGGGGGGACCCATACTCACCCCTCAGCCTCACCCAGCAAGTCAGACATAGAAACACATAAAGAAATGCCTGGCAAATGCCCACAAATGGGGACAATGATAAATATTCCCATATAGACTTACACAGTGATATCACAGCAGGTCTTGCAGTTGCAGTAAGGCTCTGAAGGGTAAGAACTCTGAAGCCCAAAGGTCTGCCATTACAATCTAACCTGTAGTCTTTAGTGATATGCCTGTAGTCTCCAAGACAGGCACAATACTATGCTAAATGGAACCAAAATGTAAAGGGAACATCAGCACAGTCTGTGCAAATGTGGACAGTTGACAGGTGTGACCCCACACACCCATGTTCCCATAGAAATGCAGTAACAGTAATGTTTGTATGGTATTAACAGCAGAACACACATTCCCAGGGCTTTCCCAATCAACTTGATAACTTGTTGCATGTCCACAATATGCAGGGGTCAATAAGTTATGTATATGTGTGGTCAATACTGTCAGTATGTGTCCTGCACTTACTCCTGGCTAACGTGTCTTAGTGGCCAAGGTACAGTACTGTGGATGTCAGGGTCCATGTTTCAAGAACTGCAGTGCCAACTATTCTGCATGTCAAATACAGCTATGGTAGGAGTTGTACACACTGTCCAGATGTCAATATCTGTTACATACAGGAAAGCTGGACAGGTCAGGGACAGGGGGCCACACATATGCACAGTACACAGCTCAGCATAACCTACACAGTGCCTAGCATACCTCTCAACTGTACAGACTTTTTGCAGAATGTCCAGAGGTTTGCATCATATTTATGGTCTCTTTACCATGAAATTGTGGTTTTCTGGCAAATCACTGGAAAATTACAAAAGACTAAAGTTAGAAAATAATGACAGATTGTAGTTTCAGACTTCATACCCTTTAGAAAAATGCATGCTAATGCAAAATCTGTTATTGTATCCCCTTTCTAGGTTTGTAAGGCCAATAGTTAACAATGGTCCTTATATGTAGGCCTTTGTCCCCAAATTACTTATGGCTTTGTCCAGATGTCTGGCTCTAAAATATCGGGAGGTATGGTGCCTAGTAGGACAGCAGGTACCTGAAGGTCAGTGTACTGTCAGGTTATAAAAGGCTGCCAACTTACTATGTCAGCACTGACAGCATATCACTGGCCAACATCCATACCCCTGGAATGACAGGTTGTCACAGAAGGAGCACAAGTATGTTTTGTATTTTTGTTCTGCCTGTCGTAACATTACATTTGCCTGCCAAATATTTGCAAAACAAGAAAAGGTTCTGTAAAAACATCAATGGCAGACAGTGGGGAAGCAGATGTCATATGCATAAGAGAAAGAAGCAAATACCAAACTGGTCTCTCAACTGTCTATGTTTGGCAGAACAGTATTAAGACCCTGTCCCCATATGTGGGCCTTTGTCTGACTGTCGTACATGAGCCTGTCCAGATGTCAGTCTGTGACAATCTGACAGCTAGGCCAACATGTAGCCTCATAATAACATATAGCAACACAAACCATCTGAGGACCACAGCAAATGTAGTGGTGAAATGATTGACGACCTGCTATATAGGTACACTCACAGGTGTGAAGTCCATAACCTTGTATGTGATGTTACAGCATTTACCCCGCTGACATCAGAATTACAAATACATAACTGCAGCCACTGTGGGCAAAGCCTGTGACTGGACTACAGAAGGACAAAGAGACATACATAAAGGGAAAGGGAACCACTGGCCAGACAAATGGAGAATGTGCACCAGAACAAACTGTGCAGTAACATAGGTTACATGCAGTGTATGGAGTCAGTAAACATTACCTGAAAATACACAACATATATCCATGTACGTGGAGGTCCACAACAGAACAAAAACCCAAACAAAGGGCACCTCAGAGGCAAAAATATATGAGAACTCCACAGATCTATACACGACAGACCATGCAGACTCCACACACCAGGGTCTTGCAAACACTAAGACCTTACTCCAAACCCCAAACACCTACCCTAAACAGATAGGCTAACAGCACTGTCCCTCTACCCTGTTCCATACAGACTCTGCTGAGGTGACTCCTGTCTGGCATACAAAGCAATCCAGACCCTGCCTTTATGGGACTGTTCATATCTGGAAGTCAAGGCCCACTTGGTCAACCTGTAAGCGGAGCATCAACCTGGTCTGGGATTTCAGTACAGCTTGGTGTGACAGATATGTGTCCAACACACTCCCCCATCTGTGGAATACACTCCCTGTCCACATAAAGCCAAGTGCTTTAATACCCCTAGTGATGTGCTCCCTGTATAAGTGCATAGCAAACACAAAATACAGTCCTGTGATTCCACTTGTGTCCCTGCTGGACAGGGGCTCTTTGTGCTGACATGTCTTATCATGGGCTACACTCTCCTCTGCATGGGTTATAAGGGCTTTGGGGCCAATACCCTACTAATATTATATCAACCTATTAACCTATACACAACTGTCTGTCAGTGGTTCACCACAATAATCTGTACTGCTCTGCCACTGCCATACCTGGAAGTCACAGTGCTATGTGGAATATACTACACATATAATGGACATTTTTGCGCAGTTGAATATACTCTGTACCCACATCCATACCTCTCAAACTCTGACAGCAAGACATCTGTACAAGATCATAAATAAAGATGGGACAAAGGCCCATTGATAGGCACATGTTGTAAATATTGCTCTTACAAACTGAGAAAGTTGGTAGAATAATTGGCTTTGCATTAGCAGGAATTGTCTAAAGGTTATGAAGTCAGAAACACTAATGTCTTTCATTATTTTGTAATGTGAGTCTTTAATTATTTGCAACTAACTTTCTATAAAAACACAAGTTTATGTAGATTGGATGAAACTTCTAGACAAACATCTGGGCAATCTGCCAAAAACTGTACAATTGAGAGGTATGGACCAAGATATGACTTTTCAGGTAAGAAGAATGCCACACAAGCAGGAGATCCCCAGCCAGTATATCACCAAGTTGCTGGACTGTTTACACAGCTTCATCAGTCAACTGGTTGTAGCCACACCTCTCAACTGGCCATTTTGGGCAAGAATGTCTATAGCTGGGCTCATAATACTGGTCTGTGCATCATACCTCTCGTATTTCTCTGATAAAGCACAGTGATGATCTTTGGATGCCTGTCACTAGGCAATGACACAATACATTCCAGTGTCAGATGTCAGATTTGTCAGAAAATGTCTGCTAAAGCAAACCCTGTACCTCTAGCAGCTTTCTGTTTACTTTTGAGAGGTAAATCCAAATCTCAAAATGCACTCCTTCGAAGCACTCCTTAAAATGGAGAACATTGACATTTGTGATGTAACAGAGACCTGGTTTAAGGCAGCAGAAAGCACCCCTGCACTATCAGGCTATAACTCATTCTACACCTTTCAGTCCCAGAACTTGGACTGAAGCTCCAAAGGTGGTAGTGTTTCCATATTCATAAATGCACACACCTCCAGACTGGTAGCCCAACATAATGCATCAGAGATACTTCAGGTGCAGCTAACACTGGATACAACAGCAATTCAGGATGTAGCCTGCTATAGGTCCCCAACCATGTCCCAAGACTCACACTCCTCATTCCTAAACACTCTGGAGAATATTAGGGTCCAACTTAACACTCTCATACTGGGCAACTTCAACTATCCCTCCATTAACTGGGAAAACTACTAATGTGCCAATACAATTGCCCAACATTTCCTGGAGTTCATTAATTCCAGTGCCCTGGACCAGCTTATTCTTACCCCCACTAGAGGTAGCCACATCCTTGACCTGGTCATTATTAACATGGGTAACCATTGCTCTACACCATTAGTTAACTCCTCCCACAAACTAATCACATTGGAAACCCACATCCTGACCACCCCAACCCCCCACAAAGGTAACCACCATGAAAAACTTCTCAGAAGCTAACTTTGGGCCCCTAAAAACAGAGGTGGCTAACTTCATGGCACCCTTGCAAATGGAGAATAGTTGCATGACCACCGAATCATACACCAATGCACTGTATGAACACTTGCACAAATGCATGGATCTCACCATACCCAATAGAACCAAGATGCTCTCCTCCAAAAAAGGAAGCCAACTTGGTGGTCCCCTGCCATAAACAAACTCTACAACAGAAGGAGGAAACTGATGCGGAACAAGGTGAAGTCCCAAAACTGGAAAAACTCCCTTATCAGCCTCAACAAAAAGTTGAGATCCCTCATCAAATCCTTTAAAGCTAGCTATGAAAATAGAATTGCAGCAGATAGTAAAAACAACCACAAGGTATTCTATCATTATGTAAAGAATCTCCTCTGCAATACCCAGATTTACTCTGAGCTACTGCACAATGGACCTCCTATACTAAGCAAACAGATATTGTCAAAATATTGGCCGACAGAGTCAGTGTCAAGTTTACCCCTCTCCCACCAAAGGATCAATCACAATGCCAGAAGATTGCCAGGCACCCAGTATTACTGCTGCACAGGTTAAAACAGCACTGTCCAATGCCGAAAATACAGCTTCTATGGGACCTGACAATATCCCTGGCTGTATTGTACATGAACTACAGAGTGAACTGACACCTCATCTGTGTGCCCTGTTCAATTACAGCCTCACCTCAGGCTTTGTCCCTACTGAATGGCACACTGCTACAGTCATCCCTCTCCACAAAGGAGGAGTGACTACGGACCCTGGAAACTATCGCTCCATTAGCCTGATGAGTCTGATATGCAAAGCTATGGAACGCATCATCATAGACCTAATGAACAAGGATATAGGGAATCTCCAAACTGGATCCCACACAGTTTGGTTTTGTGAAGGGTAGATCATGCCTGCTCAACCTGGTCAACTTCTTCAAGTCAGTCAACAGAGCCATGGATGAAGGCAAGGTGGTGCATACAGCCTACCTTGTTCTGGCCAAAGCCTTTGATAGCATTCTAAGTCAGGAATCAAAGAAAAACTCACTAAGCCAGGCATAAACCCCTTATCACTAGGTGGGTTGCAAACTTGCTCACAGATAGAGCCCACAGTGTGAAAGTAGCTGACTCCAAGTCAGACTGCAGACTAGTCACGAGTGGAGTCCCACAGGGTTCTGTCTTGGGTACTCTCCTGTTTGGTATCTACTTCTCTGAAATCCAGGCCATCGTGAAGGGACTCTGGCTGACAAAGTTCACAGACGATTGTAAGTTGGGAGTTATTATTAACTTCCCAAGTGATGTTGACATCCAACAGAAAGGCCTCACTGAGACCAAAGACTGGTGTCAGAACCATGACCTTAAGTTCAAGGCCACAAAAAGTCTCATCATCCCCTTTGAGAAAAATTTGGTTCCCATGAATTACCACATCGATGGTAGTCCACTGAATGCAGAATGCATTGTAAGAGATCTGGGAAAACAGGTTGACAGCAACCTCTCTTTTGATCACCACATTGCCACTGTGGTCAGAAAGTTCTTCTATGTGGCACATCTCATTACTAAGGGTTTTGCATCCAGGAAGAAAGAGGTCATTGCCTTCCTCTACTCTTCCCTCATTAGGCCAGTCATCAAGTACAATGCCCCATTTGGCATGTACCTCACTAGAAACCTGCAACAACTGGAAAGGCTACAAAAGTACTTCACTAAGAGGATCCTAGGCCTTAAACACTTGTCCTATATGGACAGACTCAAAAAACTCCAACTATTCTCTGTCTCATATCGCCTACTTAGAGGTGGTCTCTGCTTGACTTGCAAAGCCATGTCTGACCCAGCTCTGTTAGAAATGCTGCATCTAAAGAAATCCCAATTTCTCCACACCATACGCTCCACAGATCTCAACCTCATTACCACAATCAACAGAACATGCTGGAGGGACAGGTTCATAAGCCAGACTGCCCATGCTATACAAAAGACTTCCCATACATGTCAAACAGAGCACCTTACTATCCTTCTTCAAGAGAAATCTTGATGAGTGGATGGGAAATAGAAAATTCACCTCGTGATCACTCCAGTGGCTCTACTCGACAGAGGCACTAGGAACTAAGGTCGGGTGGCATGATGCCAGGGTAATCCTAAGGGCTAGGCTTGTAAAGGGTCCAGGATCATTAGCCTAGTACACACCTACAAACCTATGCCTGTAGCACACAAAACCCCAGACCGGAGTACAACTAAAACTGGAATGGAGTCCCACTCTTACTATAAAGGGTCATATTGAGCATTCTCCTACACTTAAAGAATCACAGCCCATGTCAGAAACCACATTGGATTATATAACTGATTTCTGCATATATGTCTTTGCATACAGACAGCTATGTACACCTTAACTGTTTCTGCACACACCCATCAGACAGGATTACCCTCAGCTAGCTGTAGATGGCCCATATGTGATATATCTGCATCTGTTGTATGTGACACACAGACATATATATGAACAACATATAACAATATGTCAAGCATACACACTCATAGACGTGGGGAAGAGAGAGACAGACAATGATAGAGAGAGAGAGAGAGGCACATTGAGACACACACAGAAAGTAAGTCATACACAGGGATAAACTAAATGGCATAGAGTGATTTCCTGCTGCAGACAGTGGCATACCAGTCATAACCAGTCACACATGCCAGCATGAAAGTGAACTCCATTGTGTAATAGTACTGAGGTGTGGGTTGTAATATCACATAAACTACCTTTGTGTGTGTGTGTGTGTGTGTGTGTGTGTGTGTGTGTGTGTGTGTGTGTGTGTGTGTGTGTGTGTGTGTGTGTCTGTGTTTATGTCTGTAGGTTTAAG
>NC_056737.1:1507969757-1508049757 GCF_019279795.1 Protopterus annectens
GTGTCAGATGGCTCTACCATGTTAAGGGCCTCTGAACCCACCATTGGCAAGCCTAACAGCCCCTGCAATTGTCACCCACTTGAATAGTAGTGGCAGACACTGCAACACTACATTTCCTCTGTGCTATTTGTGTTATGCATCTAGCACTATTGTTCATAAGAGTGAGCAGGTAGGGGCTGTGCTCAGCCCTTCAATAGCTACCCCATGTACAGGACTATGACTCTGCATGCACTGCCATCATGAAAGGCCAGACATGCATATGAGTTAGCAGACACATATGTTGGTGATTGTCAGGTTACACTAACACAGGCTGACCTGTGTCAGAAATATATACCCCAAACCTGTCATACAGGCATACCATCATCAACTGCATGAAGGTTGAGTGGATGGGATGGAAGAGGCAGGGGAAACAGGTGCTGTTAGATGAATCGGTTGCAGTTAAAGTATTGGCTAAGCTTGTGAGGGACCTAGAGCCAGTACTCAAGTAGCCTTCTCTATATATGCGAGCCTGTGGTACTACAGAACACTCAGGTGACATGTATGAAGGCTAGCTGGTTGTGTCAAGGGATGTATGCAAGGTCACACTGTTTGTCCCAACTGTCCCTCACCCACTGTTGCATGTAAACACACCTGGTAAACATGTACATATATAGCTGTACCTTGGCTATGAAAAGATCACTTTGTTTCCACTCCACCATACTCATAATTGCTACTGTCAGCAGAGTCCACAGCCTGCAGACACACAAACACCTGAAACACAAAGAAAATGCAGTACATGGACTACAGTCAGTCAGCAGTACAAACAGCAATAATGCATCATGGCTAAAATGGTACATACACCTAGATGTGTAATCATAACTATTGCCAGCAGACAGCACCTTACACAGCATTACATTACTACACTGTACTTTATTCACCTTGTGCATAAAGCCCATATGAGCATGTCCCTGCATCAATGGTATGGATAACAGGGATGTGGCACAATTATCATCACATGGACAGGGTGTGGTGTGGGATTGCCAGAGGCCTAGGTTGGGACATATGGTTGACATCAAGTGTGTGTGTGTGTGTGTGTGTGTGTGTGTGTGTGTGTGTGTGTGTGTGTGTGTGTGTGTGTGTGTGCGTGTGTGTTTGTGTGTGTGTGTGTCTGGAGTGGTGGTGGTTTCATCTGGGCCATGGAGAGGAGCTGTGCATGTCTGGTGGTGACCAGCCTGTGATAGAGATGTGTGAGTGTTTGTATGCACACAATCAAGCCATGTGGATGTCCAACACAGGGCTATGTTGGACAGCTGTGGACCATATATGACAGGATGTACAGTTCACCATCTCCTGCCAGGGACATGGGAACTGTTTCTGCCAGGAGTTTCCCTGGTACTACCAGGCCCAAGGACAGATGCAGTACTAGTCCCTGTTGGTGACTGCTGTTTGCTGCGTCTGCGTCGCTGATGGGACTGGCCAGGACCATGTGCCTATGGTCTGCTCCAGTGTTGTGTGGACAGCACCCTCCCTTCAGTAGTGCTGGTTGTACTGCCACTATGGGACTGTGAATGTGCATGGCCATGTGGGCTATCAGCTGATCTTGTTGCTGACCTACATCTGCCTGGCTGATGCCTTACTCCCACCACATGCTCAAGCACAGACATTGCATGGTTGAGCAGTGAAAATGTCTCACCCCACTGTCTATTCATGACATCAGCAAAATGAAGTATGGCATCACAAATGCTGTGGAGGTCATCACGCATGGCAGGAAGCACTGCATTTATGACCCTGAGCTTCTACCTGGTGTTGAAGTCAGTACGCACCTCTGCCTCCATGATGGACCATAACCTGCATCTGGTGACACCTTCTGTGACACATGAGACAGGGACTTGATGGGCAGCAGTCCTCCATCAAGCACCCTGTCCATCTGTCTGCGTGTGACCTCGCCTGGTCTCCGGCTATGGCTAGTGTCTACACTCAGACTTACCATAGTCACCACACTAGCCTGTTCCATGCCACCATCATCCAACTGTCCATTATCTGTGGCTGCTGGGGACTGGGTATGTGTGGGCATACTGACTGTGGGTGAAAGTGGGGTACCAACCAATGGAACAGATTCAGCCCCCGACAACCCCTCCTGTGCCTCACTATGACCAACATCATCATGAGAGTCTTCTAAGACACAGACATCAGGTTGTGAGGGGAGAGGCACCAACCCCCATGTTTAACTTTGAGGGGAAGACAGCATATGTAAATTAAATTCCCTGCAGTATAATGTTTGCTGACACACACACACACACACACACACACACACACACACACACACACACACACACACACACACACACACACACACACTCTCCTGGTAAAGTCTGGCATAACTTTGCCACCTATGGTCCCTTCAGGCCAGACTTTACAGTAGTTCTGACTGCCGCAATCCATATATTTAACAGCTGTTGTATGGCCCTCAAGAAAGGGTGACAAATCCTACTGTGTGATAGGCCTATTAGCCGAATGGTAAGTGTGACCAAGACAGAGGCTATTGAAGTGAGCTATACAGTGTCACCAAGTGCAGTTGCAAGTACTGTGAGAGGTGACTTACTGCTATATAGACCAGCCACAATTACAAGGTTTAATGATATATGATAATAACTAATGAAGGGAAAAGAGAATACTCTATCAGTGCAGTACCTACACAGGTCAAACTCACAGGGATTCATTTCAGACAACATTGCAGGACAGTCTGCAATACATACAGGAAACATGTAAAGTACTAGGTGCGTAGGTTTATGCCAGGCTATTGGCCGGGATGCCCTCATAAGCCTAGCCCAGACTTTTGCCCATGTCCCTTCAAAGCCAGCACATGTTTCCCCTGTCCAGCTGGGACACAAGTGGGATCCCAGGGGTATCCTTTCCATTTCCCATGTAGTTGTCCAGCTTCTTCTTGAAGAGGGCTGTACAGGTACTGTGCTAGACATGGTGAGTGAGTGTACTTTGCAGATAGTGTATTGTGTGGCACACTACACCATCCTCCACACAAGTACTATACATGTGACAGATAAAGTGAGGGCCTTGCATGAGGGTTATGTGAGTGGGGTTTGTTATATGGATATGCAGAAATGCCATCAAGGCTCATTTGGAAATGGCCTTGTATGCCAGACACAAGTCGCCTATGATCAGTCTGTATGAGACTGAGTACAGGGACAGAGCTTTCAGCCTATCTGTACAGGGTAGATGTTGCAGACCCTGGATTTGTCTGGTCAGGAACCTCTGTGGTCTCTGTAACTGCTGCATTTTCTTGGCAAGGTACATGCCAAAGGAGCCACTGTACTCGGTAATGTGTCTGATAAGGGTGGAGTACAGGGATGTTGTGGCCTCCTGGTTCCTGGATGACATACCTGTATTTGTGAGGTGGTCCAAGTAGACAGCCTTCCATACAATGGTGCCCACGCAGTGAGGAACTGTCAGGTAGCTACCAACCTTGATGCACAAATCACCTCACACCTGATTGCATGCTAAGTACATTGTTATTATTGTCATAATTAGTGCGGATGACATTTACCACAACAGGGAAAATGATGCATCTCCTGGCATTCAGTTTGAGGCAATGCTTCTGGCACCAGTCATTAATTTGGGTAACACCCTGTTGGATGATGCTCACATCAGTAGGGGAATGTAAGACAGTGGCCAGCTTGCAATCATCTGTAAACCTGATCAGCCACAGATCACTGGTTTTATCTTGTACCTCAGAAATGTATATCTGAAACAGTAGAGGCCCCCAGACTGATCCTTGCAGTACACCACTCTGTAAGAGTCTACTACTAGAGGTGGCTTCCACTACTTTGACTGAGTGGGTGCTATTGTTGAACTGGTTAGCTACCCATCTGGTAATATACAGGTTGATGCCTAGCTGTGTAGGCTTATGTGTCATGGCTGCCTAGGGATTATTGTGAGAGTTTTGGGCTAGATGAAGGTAGGCAGTGTGCACCGTCTTCCTCTCATCCTTGTGTTTGTTGACCGCTTCAAAGAAGTTGACCAGGTTTAACAGGCCTGATCTCCCTTTGACAATACCACACTGCATGGGGTCAAGTATTTTGAGGTTGTCAAAGTCCCTATTTATAAGGTCCTTGATACTGCCTTCGATGCCATTGCAGATCAGGATAGATAGGCTGATGTGCATATGATTGGCTGGGTCAGTGAAATGTTCCACCTTTGTCTATAAGGATGACAGTGGCTGTCCTCTGTGCAGATGGGATGACACTGGTGCTCAGGCTTTGGTTGACTACAGTGTGTAATGGAGCTGAGAGCTCATTCCTGAGTTCATGTAGGATGCAGCCAGGGATGGTATCAGGCCTATGGAGACTTCTGTTTGTTGCCTTTGAGAGGGCATTACAATCCTGCTTCCTGATGATGAGGGGAGGGGGGCAGGTGCTGTGCATGTCCATGTGTACCGATGGGTTGAAAGGGGGGTGATGTTTATACTTAACCTGTCTGTAGCAGGTTGGCTATATCTGTGCTGTATATGTATGTGGTGTTATTGACTACCACTACAGAGCAGATTTGGGTGTTGCCTCTGGGATTGCAGACATATGTGTGAAAGGCCTAGTGAGTTGCCTTGGTGGATGTATGCAATTTGCACTCAAGGTTAGCCTTAAGGGAATTCACCTGTGACCTTATTTGCTTATTCAGACAAAGATGACATTGCTTCCAATTTGGCACCTGCTCCTTCTTAGCCCTGACCAACAATTATTTCCAACTATTATGTAGTTTGTGTTTTGCTGCTGTCCACCACAGAGTTTACCCTATCTTGAGGGGGATGATTTTTGTCCTTTCAGGTATTGCTGAGTCCATACAGCTATGAAAGTGCTCAGATAGTATTGTGGTGTAGCCTTGGACACTACTGCTGGTTCCAACTGATGGGACGGTGGCTGTAAAGCTACTTATACCTGCTTTGAGGAGATTTTTAGTCAGTTTTGGACAGTGTTCTTTGTTTGACCCTGACAAGGGGGGGCAGGTGAGATGGTGACCTCAACAGTGATGGCTATGTGGTCAGATTTTACCAAGTAGGATGACACTGTAGGAGTGCTACAGTGGCTACTCATGTTGGTTAGGAACAGGTATAGGATGTTTCCACCTGTTGTAGGAATGTTGACCAGCTGATCCAATGCATTGGCATTGACAAAGCTGAGGAATCTCTGTGCATTTATGTTCAGGTAGAATAGGTCATACACACTCTGGTTGGGTAGTTAAAGTCATCCAGGAGCAGGGTAGAGGCTTGGTTCTTGATAGATTCAAGCACATCCAGATAGGTGTAGTGGATGTCCAGAGTCATGGTCGGAAGTCTATTGCTAGCTATGATATTTTGCCAACAGTTAACTGCACTTGGGATGTCTCCCATGCATCATACTGTTTGGCCACCCTGGAGGTGTGTATGATAATGTTTAAAACTCCACCTCTTTTGCATCCCATCATTGGGGGTCTAAAAGTATGGTGGGATGAGTAACCTGGCAAGGTTAGTGTGCTCTCCACAGGTCTTTACCTAACATTGGATGTCCATCCTGCATTTGTAATTCTCACAGCTCATGTGGAGTAGTGGTAGCTGCTGTGACTGGAGTGCACAGAGTCCTGGATTTAAGGCTTGTCAGGGATGTGCATTTTTCCCTTATGTTAAATGACTGTAGTGCATGATATGTTTGTAAAAGCATTGCAAATTCCCCTAGCTCAGATGATGTAGAGGTACATTGTTGTGATTGTAGTGCACAGAGTACTGGCTTCAAAACTTGGTAGTGATGACTTACTTTTCATTAATGTTAAATTACCATAATTAATAATATGTTTGCAAAAGCATTACAAATGCTCCCAGCTCCGATGGTGTAGTGGTACATTGCTGTGATTGTAGTGCACAGTGTCCTGTGTTTGAGACTTGGCATGGCTGATTATTTTGTTGCTAAGAAGAACAAGGGTTGATGGAGACAGCATGATTAAAGCATTTTTAAACAGTTGTAAGTGGGTTTGCGTGGTTTTACGTGAAGCTAAGCAATGCTAACAGATGGTTAAGTCCTCTTAGTTTCACTTACCAGTGCTTATTCCCACTTACACCCACGCTAATTTTAACTAAAGAAAAGAAGGATGAGAGGAAATTGGTGAAATGGGAGCAAACAGGGGGTAAAACATAATGAAAACCAGTTAGGGATGTGCAGAACGAGTGTAGGGAAGATATCTATATCAGAAGATCAAACGATAATAATAGCAAATGCTCTTTAATCAAACTTAAAAACGTGAAACCTTAAAATGTCGAAAGAACAGATCAGCACATTTTTTCCCAGGGAAAAAGTTTACTGATCCCAAAAAAAAAAAGTGCAGGCAAAAATAAAGTGGGGGGTTTTGCCCCCCAATGTGGGGGGCTGTGCACCCCCACACACCCTAAACTTAAATATACCAACTTTAAGATTGCACCACAGTGGAGAAAACAGCAAAGTCCGAAGAACGGCCCATCATTTTTTTTTCTCTGGGAAAAAAAATCAATGTTCTGTTCCTTTTAAATTTTTTGGTTTCATGTTTTAAAGTTTGATATAAGAGCTTTTGCTAATTTAAGTGCTTGCTCTTCTGATTGTAACCCTAGGGAAGGACTATAGCTCTACATTTCTTCTGCAGTAACAGCTGTGACTGATGTGGCAAATTTGAAATTTACAGCCTCACACCCCACAGGGAGGGGTGCTGGCAACATACATTTGCAGAGTAATTTGGTTGTAGATTGATTTACATCATTGGACATGGTGTCAAAATGTAGAGCTATGTATGGGGCAATGATTTTTTTTTTGCGGGACAGATGCCCTTTTTTTTTAACGTGAGAGTGGGATGTTGGGGAGGACTGTAGGTATGATTGGGGGGGTAAGTTGGGTAGGATAGGCTGCATTTGCAGACAAACAAGACACACAAGACAGCAGACAGGGGTGGTATATGACACATGAGAGGGGTAAAAGCCTTGGACAGGGAAGAAGGTTGGGAATCAGAGGCCCGTGATTCCCCCAAATGGATACAGTGGGACTGAGGTCCCCACCCATGGGCAGTCTCCACTGCACCTTCATGGCCCCGAAGGTGGCTGTGCTGAGGGCTGGACAACAGGGGTGGCCTGCCACTCCAGGTGTGACAGGTGGCCCTCCATCTGGTGCAAGCATCCATCCAACTCAGAGTGGATGATGCTGTTCACCACACCCCAGAACATGCTGCGGGTGATGGGCTCCTCTCCGCACTCATGCACAGGGGTGGGACAGCCCCGTCCCCTGAGGCTGTTCCACCCAAAGGTAGTGCAGGACCAGTGGAGGAGGATTTTCCAGGTTGGGTCCCTAACATGCTGGAGTCCGGTGCCACGGCCAGATGAGGTGGGGCTGGTGGATCTGCTGGGATCGACCTTCCCAAACGTGCTATGGTGTTGTGGTTTTCCAAGATATATTGGTTAGTCATGAACAAAACATTTCAGAATTAGTTATAATGGCATACATGGGTGTTCCAATTAACCCAAACCAACAGATTTGAAACAGTTCCATAGCAAACAGAACACATGCATAAATGAAATAACAGTAAGCATTTTAACAGCATGTGAGTTACATTGATGGCAACAGGTCACCAATAATTTTATTTGAACAAGGTATGTTAATATGCAACCAGTTAAATATATGAACAATAGTAGAACACATGTCCCAATAATAGGTTTTGAGAACAACATACCCATAGTATATGAAAGATAATTATTGATGCAGATGAGGGGTGGGGGGATAGAAAACAGTCCATTAACAACTATATGGACTTCTATTTTTCACAACAGTACTGCTCAATAGTCTACGTCTGCCCTCACATTACATCTACCTATAGCCCATAGCTTCTGTAGCACATACATACCTGTTAGACTGTCTTCCTGTAATGGTATGGGCCAGACTGGGAGAACTATGGCTAAATTACTGGAGGGGGCTTGTACATGTCAGGGATACATACGTGACAATGAAGGGGTACCCTGTACTGATGTTGTGTGAGTCTGAACTGGCATACTTTACATGGATTCCTATCTGTGCCCAAGGTGATTTGCAGCAGTGACCACTAGCCATGACAGTGTGACACTTGAGAGACATGTATCAGGAAGAGTGCATTGTATATGTACCTTTCCTGCTGTTATATGCAGGCATGGGGTTGGACAGTGGGACAGTTGTACATGGTGTATTGGTATACTCTTCATACAGCTACTACAAACATTTCTTTACCTGTATGACCTGTGGAGAAAATATATGTTACCACTATCTGACTGTTTCTACAAATATTCAAGATTTCTTGAGTGTATATATGCACACATCTCACTACCACTCCCTGGATTTGAACCATGTCTGGGTGTGCTAAAATGGTCAATAAGGCTATTTCTCATCACATTGAGCTACTAGGGAACTGCTAGCTCTTGCTTCACTGTTTTTCAGCCTAATACTCTATGTGTTAGACAGCCTGGCCTTGTAATCCTGAGATTCCTGCATGACAGATAGTTAGTGTACTGTGTATTAATCCTTTAAAAGGATACAGTCTGGAAAGCAAAGGTTAACACAAGGCAACGCAGCAGTGGACACACTATAATACATTGGGCATTACTATTCATGGTTCGGATCTTAGTGCATAACATATGTCATATTTCATTTATATGTTGCTTTACAGCTCCACAATCCAGATTACCAGAGTAAACACAACATTTGGTGGTTTAGATCTTTATTGTACTTATATGACACAGTGCTTTGATACTGCATATCTTGTAGATCAATATTAGTCTGGCAAACTTTTATTTAATCATTAAACACAGAACACACTACATCTGCTGGCAGTAAACAATTTTCTTCTTCTTATTTATGTCACTATATACTGCAAGGTAGAGCTGTATTCACCAGCCTGTCAGTGCAGCCTTGTCAGTCTATCGGCATGGGCCTCAACATTTCTAGCCCTCTCCGCTGCAGCTGTAGGGCAGAAAACAAACATTATGCATACCTGTCTATCACATGCTCACCCTAGGCTTTGGTACAGCTATGGATGAGATACTTACAAACTACTGGAGCATTCTGTGCCCATGCCTCTGGGATCCACTAGGCCAAAGAGCTCCCCCTTCCTCCATTTTAGTTCGGCATAATGATGCCGTACCTATTCACTAACTCGGGGGAGATTCCAATGCCACTGGTGAGGTTGAGTGCTAGATGTTCCCAGGCCTCTGCTTTGTACTGAGACCCCTGGTACTGGCCCTGCAGCAATCTATCATAATGGTTTTTTACAAGGAGCCCAACCCTGACCCTGGATTCCTGAATTCCCCACCTCTGCACTTGAACGTGAGCTCCCTCTCCAACACCAGACATGGTTCCTGCAGAGATGAGACTACAACAGGTTATGGCCATATTCCCACCTGTGTGGTTTGAATAAAGCCATATTCCCACCCCTTGCCATCATTGGACAATTTTGAAAATGCTAAGCTCAGCTAAGCAGTGCACAAATCCGCTAAGCTGAGTTGAACAGTGCTTAAAGGGTAAATGCTGAGCACTGCTTAACAGTGCACAAATCCACATAGCTGAGCTGACTGCTGCTTAGAATTTATGTCTAAGCAATGCTTAAACTGGTTAAGCATAGCTGAGCACTGCTTAGCATTGCTTAGTTTTCATTTTAGAAAAATATCAGAATTGTAGATTAATTCATCCTTACTGACATATTAAGTATATATGATTTACTTTACATGATGTCCCACTATGTACTTTCATTACATTACCTTAGGGTTTGACTATACTGCATGGGACACTTGTGTATACATGAGTCATTTCACATGTTATATGTTATATGCACTCACACTTCCATTTTGAAACAGCTACACTATCCTGGGTAACAAATATCAATTATTACATAATTTAATATAACAAAAATAATTTTAACAATGCTTTCCCATGTAAAAAATAAGTGTCTGCCTTGGTACTCATCCCCTGAGCTCCTGTATGTAAAGCCGGGACTCTAACCACTACACTACCTCATTGGTAAAGATTTCAGCTATACATTTATATTTAGCTCCTATCAGATGTTTAAGCAATGCTGACCAGAGGGCCATAATGTTCAAAACCACTCAGCTATGCTTAAACTTAACTTAGAACAGAAAAATAATTAATAAAAGCACTTTAATTGCATGTATCAATACTAATTGTAAGTCATATTTGGTAATGCACTACCTGTCATTCTAGGGTTCCTATCAGAAGAGTGAACACTTAAAAAAGGGAATGCTCTTCTGTCAAACTAAAAACAATGAAAGCTAACAATGTCGAAGGCACGGAACATTGATTTTTTTTCCAAGGGGGAAAAAATCCCTGGGCCGTTCTCAGGACTTTGCTGTTTTCTCCACTGTGGTGCGATCTCAGAGTTGGTTGATTTAAGCTGGGGGTGTGGGGGGCAGAGCCCCCCACTTTATGTTGCTTGTTCATTTTATTTCTTTTTTTTTTTGTATCAGCAAATTTTTTCCCTGGGAAAAAATTTGCTGATTTGTGCATTCGACATTGTCAGCTTTCAAGTTTTTCAGTTCAACAGAAGAGTGTTCGCTATTTTAAGCGTTCACTTTTCTGATATAGACCTGTCATTCTATCAACTGTCTAAGTCTGTATGGAACATATCAGGATTGAAGTCACTACATAATGGCATACATTTTGAGTCCCAGACTTCTAATCCTTCCCTACATGTTGTTATGTTAATACAAACCCTGTTCCTCCATCAACTTTCTAAGTTTGTAAGGGCAATATTTATGATCTGCCCCTATTTGTCCTGCCATCATTTTAGGCTTTGGCCAGTTTCTTTTGTCTAAGATGTTGAAACATGTTAAAGGTGCTGTATGGCACTTTCACATTGCAGGGAGTGTGTGACAGTACCTGTCACACACCCCTTGCATTGCTTCCAATTTAAACTCCTGCTTTCAGTGTCTGTGGACATATGGCACTTTGACAATGCAGGGTGTGTGTGACAGCACTTGTCACCCCCCCCCCCACATTGCATCCTATTGAAATAGCTGCTTTCATTGTCTGCAGACACTGACAGCAGTTAAAAAGTGTTGTATGGCATTTTGACAATGCAGGGGGTGTGTGACAGTACCTGTCAGACACCCCCTGCATTGCTTCCTATCTAAATACCTGGTTTGCAGACACTGAAAACAGTTAGAAAGTGCTGTATGGCACTTCTAGAGAGCAGGGGGTGTGTTGAATGTGCGAGTGCTTCTAAAACACTCTCCTTGCACTCAATAGTGTTTGTGTCTGCTTAGACATTATCAGGAGTGTGCTTTCATGAATATGTAAGGTGTGCTGCTCTTAAGGCTTTGCAGACATGGACACCATTCACTCTGTGCAGGAATAACACTATTCCTGCATGGAGTTTATTAAATCCTGGGGATCATTTATGTGAATTGGAAGCCTATTACAGGGAACGAAATGCTTGCATTCTCTCTTGGTAATAAGCATTATTTTGTTAACAGGTCGATGAACATTAACCTATGACTAGAACACCGGACCTTACCTCTTTTTGCATAACTTAAGGGCAACATCAAGAGATTCTAATGTGAACAATGTAACTTCTGTAAGTTTATCAATATGGTCTGTTTCTCCAACCCAGTTAATAATGTTTCTTAACAATTCTTTGGCAGCTACCAACCTTCCTAAGGCAGTTTTTGTATGGCTAAAATAATTTAAACACATGGATAAAAGATATACCAGCATATATGTGCAATCAGCAATAAACACAACTATAACGCCATATTTAAGTATTCATAGGTTCATAGGTTCATAGGTTGGTACTAGGCTATCTGCCCTAAGGCCTATGCAAGACTAGCCATAACAATTCCCTGGAATTTTTTTTCCCACAATATTTACTTTACTGGGCCCCTGTCTAGCAGGGCGACTGACATGATCCCCGGGGTGAATTTCCTATCTCCCATCCAATCATCAAGGTTCCTTTTGAAGAGGGACAATGAGGTGCTCTGCTTGACATGTATGGGCAGTCTATTCCAGAGTATGGGGAGTCTCTGGGTCAAGAACCTATCCCTCCAGCATGTTTTGTTCATTGTGATGATAAGGTTTAGATCCCTGGAGCATGTGGCTCTGACGGATTGGGATTTCTTTAAGTGGAGCATGTCCAACAGCTCAGGATTTGACATAGCCTTGTATGTTAAAGAGATGTTCTCTTGCTTCAGGCTATCCAGTCCTTTGTGCCTTTCATGTTTTGAATTACCCCACCCCCTGCCAACAGTGGGGCCGTCGGCCTCATTTTGGAATACAGAAAACTCAAGTTTCAGATCAGGTTTCATGCTTGTAACTCAATTGCCATCAATTCTTCTTCTAGAAGAAACACTTCAGACTTTGTTTATTGCTAAACAATTCAGATAGCAGAACCAACAGCACCACTAACAACAGACTAACCATCTCGCTGGGTGGAATATTTTCAGAGGACTACAATAAAGGTTTATCATTGGGATTACCTATGTAGCTGCAGGTTTCACCTTTGGACTGTTTTGTTCTTTTGTGCTTATTTCTTCTGTTGATAATCAGTAGTCTTAGTACATTTCTTGATCATTTTGTATCATCACTGCATAGTCAGATGGATAAAAAAACTCATATTTTTAGTTCACTGTTCATTCCCACTCTGTTCCAACCTCAGGCCTTCAGAAATTGCTAGACTATAACAATGAGTGCCCTGTTTAAAGATCTGGGTATGTGCGGTTTATTTTAAATGTATTGTTTACACTGGTATAGTACTCATTTGGTGTAGTTCTTTCACTAAGGTAAATGTAGTTATTTAAGATTATCTTTTTATGTGAAATTGTAATTGTACAGACTTTTGGGTTCATTTCAGTTTTTATTTTTTTAACTGCATTTACGAAATATATTCTACAACTGGCATTCTACTCCTTGTTTTCTAAATCAGACCTTTCCACTAGTTCAGCATTTTGAAATAGCTCAGCTAGATTTTTTTCCTTTCAGCATTTACTTATTTGCTTATTTACTTATCTTAATTTGTATATCATGTTAGGACACTAATCTCAATGCACCATTTTCAGACCCAGCCTTGAAGATTATACTGACTAAAACTCAAACAGAAAATGACAACCAACTGAGAAATTATCAAAACAACAATGATAATGCAGAATGAAACAACTAGACAGCATTGAACAATACAAAACATTTTAAGAGTAAAAATGTCATATTAGTTAATTAAAATAACAGATAATATGCATTGGATTTATAATTGGCATGAAAGGTATCAAGTGAAATATACAGTGAGGAAATGACTGAAAGAGAATTCTGATGTTGTACATTTGTTATAAATGCATAATGGGCCAGATTCATGAATGACTAATTTCCACTCTGCTATCATGTACACATCATGGCACAATGCACACATGATAGTATGCCATTTTGTATTCATTAAACAGCTATACACATGGTGTAGAGTTGTCAAACAAAGGTAAACAGCACAGTATGTTAATGAAAGCATAATCAGCTGAATTACATGATAATTAGCAAATCCAATGGCAGAGCCATTCAGGAAGTTATAAAGTAATAATGTAGAGATGGCGTAGCCCTTTTCCATGAACTTCAATACCTTTTGGAATACAGCCACCATACGCTTAGAAAAAAAGAAATGCTAGGGGCTGCTGTTGCTCTCTTGCATGTATGTGCAACAGGTTTAAATCTATGCTGCTGCTGTTGCTGTTAGACCTTGCCCAAGGAGAGGAATGGTGTTCACACCCTGTGTAACATATCATGGATTGCATGGAATTGAAATAGTAGAGTCATACAGGGGTGATAGGGAAACACTACAGAAACTCTGCAACCTCTGCTGCCCCATCTCAGACCCAGGAGAAATCGAGGAGAACCTATGCCAATGGAAACTAATGTATGTGTAGCATTAAGGATATTAGCTACTGATACATTCAAGAGACCCACAAGGGATGGAAGCTAGTGTATGTGTAGCATTAAGGATATTAGCTACTGATACATTCCAGAGACCCACAAGGCATATACTAGGGGTATCACAGGCCTCAGCCTCCAAAATATTTCACCAGTGTCTCAATGCTATGCTAGAACATGCAAGGGAGTACATCTGTTTTCCATGAACCCCAGAAGAGAGAGAGAACAAGAATGATGAGGCAATTTTATGTTATAGCACACATCCCTGAAGTCCCGAGGACCATAGACCGCACTCACATAGAAATAAAATCACCACCTGATGAACAGGGAAGGGCATTCATCAACCAGAAGTGGTTCCATTCAATCAACTGCCAGGTCGTCTGTAATGCCTGATGGGTCATCTACAACGTCTGTGCAGGCAACCCAGGCAGTTATCATGACTCAAGCATATGTCACACCTCTTAGCCTTACACAAGGTTTGCTATGGGTGATATTCCACAAGCCCATCTATCAACTGGATGATGCAGGTTATGCAGTGGAACTATGGGTTATGACACTTCACGAATCATTTTATACACACACACACACACACACACACACACACACACACACACACACACACACACACACACACACACACACACACACACACACACAATGATATAATGATGCCCTTGCTCAAACTAGAAACATCACAGAGTGTGTGTTTGGCATGCTGAAGTCACAGTTCCACTGACTAGACAAATCAGGGGGTGCCCTTCAGAATGACCAAGGCACCTGTGCAGAAATTCTCACAGTCTGTGCTATATTGCACTATATCATCTTGAGGAAACAACTACAATAGGGACAACAAGAGCCAGGGCCATAAATTCCTGGACCCCAGGTAGGGCCAGCACCTGCAGCACACACAGACAAGGATTCTGAGAGAGAAACTATAGCTACCAATGTAGCAAGCAGCTGTAGCTGTGCACAATTTGCCCTTGCCCTGGCTAAGAGGCAAAGGATAGCATGCACACTAACCACCAAAGACTTAAAGGTTAGTGTACACACTCAATAATTAAGAGGAAAATAACAGCACACACACTCACCAATGAAGAAATAAATATAACAACATACAAATATTAAAAGTGATGCCATCAATGTCCACAAACTTTACTTCCCCATGTAATGTCGGTATAAGGACAGCATCAAACAGAGACAGCCCCAAAGCACATGACTCGTAACTGCAATAATGTCAAGGTAAGTGCAAACCTGTATTAAATGATGAAATATGTAAGAAGATAAACTCCCTGCATACTATCAATCATAAATGTACTCAAACAGAACCTGTGTGAGGTGACCACCCACTGCATTCTTGGCTTATAGGAATGATATCTGCAATATGCAGGTGTGCACTGTACACGATAACTTGCATCAAGCCAGTCACTTACGCACTGTACACAAAGCAGTCAACAGGACAATTATATCAACAGTTTCACAAGTACAGCAATAAGCAGGAATATAATATCACTGGTTTAAATGCATGAATTACAATACTAAATGAAGAAAAAGCTGTCCAAAGTGAGTATTTACAAAAACGTCCACAATCCTGTTATGTACTAAATATGCATATAATCATCATACTGTGAAAGACTCTATTAACGATTCATTCTATGCATCAGACATATTTGCAACCCTAAGTCAAACCTGAATGTCTGAAGGGCATGACATAGTCATCAACATTTGCACAGGGTGTGGGTGGGGGCAGTAGGTCAAGGCTGACACCAAAGGAGTGAGTGTGTTTGAGTAAGAAACACAGGACATTCAGTAAAACAGGAAATATCTTAGGACCACTAACAAGAGATATATCCCAATCAACGTTAAGGTTTCTTAGCTTGCAAGTCCATGGGTCAGTTTTTGTGAAATGTGTTTGACTCTGCATGAACACAATCAAGCTATGTGCTAGCACTACATCCTGCCATGACAGACAGGTGCGAGCCATGCATGGTAGATTTCTCATTTCAGTGCCATAATTTCTGGCCATGCAAACTGTCTCTGCCAGGATTTACACTGCTAATTCCATATCCCCAGTTCAAAGTGGGGGTGCAACCTGAATGTGAGCAATGTCCACTGGATGACCTCCCTTCACAATTAAGTCCAGGACCATGACCCCATGGCCTACCATGTCTGGGTATGGACACCTCAATCATTGACGGAGCAGTGGAAGTACTGCCACTACAGCAGTGGGATATGGCATGGTCATGTAAGCTAACATCAGAGGATGTTGCTGCTCTATGGAGATGATGGATGTAGGCCCTCCCCCAGCAGACGTTCCATCACAGACACTTCCTGATCTACTGTGTCTCTCATCCTATCCAATGAATGACTGTTACATTTGAGACAGTCACGCACTTCAGAATATGCCACATTTATGACCCCCACAATCTCTTCTGAGGCCCTTGTTTAACATGCCTGTGCCTCCATGAGTTTTACACTGCCTCTGTCAGGATCACATCTGAAAATATTCAATAAACGCAAGCAGGAGAGAAATAGTGAGTGAAAATGATCCAAACTTGGTTCTACATATGCATGTTAAACAATTTCAAAAGGAATATAATACTGTCTACTTTCTCCTCAGACCTACATCTAAGCAATGGTTATTGCTAAACAAAGAAAGTTTGGCTTACCATCTGCTGGTGGTCTTTCCTATGGTAATTCTGATGTCCCTGGAAAAAGGGGAAGGCAGTGGAAAGGCTAATTAGTATCACAATGCAATTGACACAAGGACAAGTGAATAATGCATTGCCTATCTTCCCCTTAAAAAATATCTCAGAAGCAATCAGACTGACCTTCACCCCAACATAATCTCTGTTGGACTCCTCTCTTGTAAGGAACATGTATCAATGGTTTCAGATGTAGAAGTAGCAACACACAAAGATGTTTAGAATGACATTATATAGCATACCTGGAATTTCTTCTCAAGACTCACTTGGCCTGTTGTAGACATCAGCACCAACACCAAGGAGTTTGTAAGGACCCTCTGCTGGGCTGTCTTAATCTCTGACAGTGGACAGGAAATGTTCATTTTTACTGAGCGGCAGCTCTGTAGTAGGACTCCTTTTCCTGTAGCCATCTATTATCATGCTCCTGCAGGTGCACTCCTGTGTGTGGTTTTTATCATGTCAGTGGCATAGTGCTGCACCTGCTTATAATTTGTGCCATGTCCTTCCACTGCACTTATGTCAGTGACCACCTGCTGCCATATGCTTTTTCTGGCCAACATATCACCTCTGCCTCTATCAAGCAGGAAGGTAAGGCTTCAGTGATGACCTCATTCTTTGCATCACTGAATGCTGGCTTTTGAGGAACAGATGGTTTGGGTGCCATAATCCTGTATGACATGAAACTGCAAAAAAACAATTGTATCACATACAGAGAGCATTCTCCTCAAAGCAAATCAGTGCACCTCTCCTCAACATGAATCAAATGAACGTACAATGCTCATTCTGAACTGCTGACAAGCTAAAGGAGACCCTCATAAAAAAGAAACATTAATACATAAGCATTATGTCTATTCTGTTAAAATGTCTGCAATGACAGCAGCAGTTGTGTAAATGTCTGCTTGATGGAAGCATTATCAATAACTAGGCAGAAATTCAAAGTCTACTGCCAGAAAATTTCCATTGATCTTTCTACTGCTGTGGAGATTGACAGGGATCATCTGAGTAGTCTAACACCTCATTTAGCTACCCATGCACAACCCCCTGAAGTGGATGATAAAGGCAATACAGTTGTTTGCAGTACCAGCTGAAATTCCATTAGCAAATGATAACACAATGCTGTGATTTAACCTTTCCAACTTTGAAAGAACAGCAAGAACTGAAAAATGTGCTAAATATCAGCAGTGATTTGTTTAATTGCATAAGTACCTACAAACTACCACATAGATGGGAATCCACTAAGTACAGAAGAAGTAATTAGGGACCTGGGTACCCAAGTAGATAGCATGCTCTCCTTTGATAACCACATAGCTAAAACTGTCAGGAAATCCTTCTCTGTGGCACACCTGATCACAAAGGGTTTCTCATCCAGATCCAAGGATGTGATTGTGCCCCTTTACTCCTCACTCATTAGGCCCATAATAGAGTACAATGCCCCATTTGGGATGTACCTCACTAGACACCTGCAACAACTAGAAAGACCACAGAAGTACCTCACTAAGAGTATTAAGGGCCTTAAACAATTACCCTATGAAGCATGACTAAAAAAGTTCCAGCTCTTCTCAGTCGCCACTGCCTGCTCAGAGGTGACCTATGCCTGACCTATAGGGCCATGTCAAACCCTGAACTAATGGACATGCTTCACCTCAAAAAAATGAGATCCCTCAGAATCACTCATTCTAGTGACTTGAACCTATGTACAACAATAAACAGGACATGCTGGAGGGATAGATTCCTGTCCCAGCGACTCCCCTCACTCTGGAATAGAATTCCAATCCATATTCGACAGAGCTCCTCTCTGACTCTCTTCAAGAGAAATCTTGATGAGTGGATGGGTAATCGTAAGTTCTACCCTGGGATCACTTCAGGAGCCCTATTGACAGAGGCCCAGGTTACTAATATAATGGGGAGGCTAAAGCCATCACTCTGTGGCTAGGCTTATAAATGCCCATAGGCAGATAGCCTAGTACTTACCTATGAACCTATAAGTATCAACATTATTTTTTCTACTGCATATTCAAATGCATTCAAAATATGAAAATAAAAGCAGTTTATGAAGAGGACAAACATACCTTATGAAATAGTGCAGTAATTAGAACAATCTCCTCAAAGTAGCTAGCAGTAATGGTCTGTCTCTATCCAATATTCACTCCTTCCACAGCTACACCATTACCTTTATATAGTGTAGATTCATCCCTCTGAGCACTGTGAATATGCAAATGAGGTGTGAAATCATTAGCATTCCTGAATAACAAAAAAAAAAAAAAACACTTGGTGTAGGGGATGTAAACATGGTGTAAGTAACTACATGATTGTGTGAATACACCATAGGGTGCAGGTAGGAGCAATGATAATTTTAGTTGCTAAAGGCTTGCAAGTGTTACTGATTACTTTGTCTACAATAACAAGCAACATTGAAGTGACTCCTCTCTAAAGTGTTTGTATCATGCACAGTAGAAGTAAAATAAAAGGTGTAGAGACCTGCATTTTTGTAGATAAGCTGAGAGGAGGCAATGATGTTCAGAAAATAATGAGAAAAAATAGCTGGCAGTGTTGGCAAAGTGAAATTAATATGGAGTGGGCTACCATTAGCATAAAGTATTTGTCAATATCACATTGAGCTGGACATGTTCCAGCAAATGAGAAAGGAAAATTTTCATGCCCTGTGTTGGTGACAAAGTGTGATAAGAAGCACAACTAAGTGTATGCTTTTATGGCACTGAACTGTGGGTTCAAATCCATATAGTGTTCTGTCTGACAGAGTTGATGCATATTTTCTGAATATATGATCAGATTGTAACACAAACATATCTGGGAAACTTCCCAGTCCTGCCTTTTCATTATTATTACCCTATATCAGTTACTACCGATAATTGTCTATTTTTTTATCTCTTTGTATTCCTCAATTGCACAAGTTTTGCCAGAACGCTCTCTTCACTGGCAGCATTTTGAAGCAATGAACAAAAGTCCACTGCCCAATGTACAAACTTAGAAATTGAATTTGTCTTGCCATCAGTATGTTGCTTGTGTTTTGTTGTGTTGAATATAAATTGTTATATATTTTTTCTTGCCTGTATAATTTAAACACTGCTTAGCAGAGCATAAACATGGCTCACAGTTGAAGGAAACAGTGAACAATTTCATTTCTGTAATCTTAATTAATGCAGTTTTGTCACTGTTGCCTGGTATGATGTGCCACTGATGTATTGCTCTTTATGTAGCAGAAGCTGTTAATGCATTGACTTTGACACCTTAACAAATGCATAAATTATTACTCCAGATCTAAGATTAATTTCATTAGAAATTCATATGCATTTTTTTTCTGTTTTCTGCCAAGTGCACTTGCTCACTGTTGAGTGTCTCACAACCAAGTTTACCTGCTTAAGGAAAAAAGTGAAACATTTTATTTGGGCAGTCTTCTGTAGCACAAACAGGCTTAGTGGCAATGCATGTATGTCCGCACTCTGAACAGAACTTAGTGGAGAACGTCCACTTGTTTTGAAACTGTCTCTGTGGCACAAGGTGTAAGTGCGCTGATGTTAGAGACACAACACAAGTCAATAAGCACTCAACTCCAGATACAAATTTTTACAATGGGTATCAGAATGCAATTTCTAACAACACTACATACAACTTGCTATCTTAAATATGCATTTACTATCGTGTAAATACAGTTGGCATGGTTGAGCACGTTTGAGCACTAATCATTAAATGTGATATAGGAGTTTGGCTCCAGTTCAGACTTAGATTTGCTCCTTGACTTCTGTAGACATAGCTGGTGTGGAAGTTGATGTTGTTTAATTTAGAGCACAGAGGTGGTGTGTTGAGGAGTCCAGGATTTTTGTGGCACTCCTCATGAAGTGTTACAGCTGCAGGCTGGTGTGAGTAGACTATACTGAGTCTCAGTATATAACTGAGGCTTGAAACAGATTTTCCAAAGCTACCTCCAGTGCAAGTGGCATCCCATGCACTGCACATAGTTGTTGTCACCAGTCTAGTAACATCAAGCAGTACAAGAAGGACCTGCTTAACCAATAGGAGGATGAGTTTAAGACTGTTGACATCCCTCAGTTGTGGAAGTATACTGACCCATTAGCATTAAATGCTATAGATTGCAGAACACAGGCAAGATTGTTATTCGGCATGCTTTCAGGTCCAGTTTTCTCTGTTGTACAGCTGCTGAAGACATTGTAGAGAACCATGAGGTGCACCAAGAAAGTATAAATTGCCTCAGAGAGGCACGGGGTATGTATGCATTCAGTCTTACTATAAGCCTAATAACTATTGCAATTGTATGCAATATATCAATACTGTAATAAATAGTTGGATCCCTGATATAAAGCATGAAAACCACTGGTAAGTATTGTAGATCTGGTACTAGAATTATTAATATAAAATTCTTTTATTCACCACTTTCATCATGTAACTTCATCAGAAGAAAAAAAATTTTCAACTTCAAATCCATTTATACAACATACTAGCCAATGGCTAACACACACCAATAAATCATTTAATTAAACAATTAAAATCAATTACAATAAAATCCTTCACATGTTTAAAATGCAATGAATATAAATAACAATGTATAATAAATGTTTTTAAAACCACCTTTTAGAAAGATGAACAAAGTGAATTCACCAAATAGGGGGAAGCTTTGGAAGCTAGTCACACTGCCATGAAAGTTAATAGCCCTAAAGTTGAAACATAAGCTGGTTTGGCAGGTCATAATGTGGAATTGAATATGAACACAATGCCTTCATTGATTTTCCAGAGTTTTCTTTATGTTCCCCCAATCATAGGAATTTTGAAAGTGATCTAGGAGTGAGGCCACAAACTTATTTTTACGAGTGAGGATGAGCAAAAGCAATGGGTCAGAAGGGCAAAAGCAGAGGGTGAAAGAAAATGGACTCTTATATGGACATCAAATCACTATTCTACAAAGGTATTTAATTTATCTAGCACAATATTTGAATCTAAGTACATTCATTTATTCAGGTTAGGTCTGAATTTTATGCCAACCAAAGCAACTGATGTTAGTAAGGCATTATTAGAATTAAGATTTTTTTTGTACAGAAGTTAAATTTAAAATATGCCCTAAGGACATAAAAATGCCTGTTTCTGTGTTCAAAAAGCTATCTACTTACAACCCTGGTGCTAAACAACACCTTAAATGTGTTTGAGACTGTGATAGAGAAATTAGGAATGTTTTATATTAAAAAAGTAAGAATGTTTGGTATAATTTAACTGATGAAGAAAGAGTAACACTCAAAAAATTAAAAAGCAATCTTAATATCAGATACATGAATGCTGATAAGTTTGAGAGATTAGTAATAGTGGATAAGGATACCTATATTAATTCTATGACTACTAACATATTAAAAAATGAAGAAGAATATTTGATTGCCTCCAATGTAGAAGTTCATAAGTGTTATGATAGAATTTATAAGTTTCTCCATGACTTTTTAATGGAAGGTACAATAGAAATAGAACTATATCATTTTTTAAAGATGGAAAAGCCAGCTATAGGTGTCCTATTCAGGATTCCAAAAATACATAAAGATCCCTTAACTCCCCCTCCCCCATATGTTCTAAACCCCATAGCGCAAAAAATACCTTCATATATTAAAGACTCCTGGGACTTCTTAGAGAAATTTTGTAAGTTTAATGTCAACTACTCATTTGATGGAAGTAAGAATTGTCTTTTTACTAATACTATTTGTCCTTTGTTTACAAGTGTGATATTTGGCTTTATCCCACCAGCCTGCCACCAATTAAATGAAATGTCACTTACTATCCTGGGTTAGTAACTAAGGAGCTTCAATCCTCACTAACTCCAATATGAGACTGTTACTTAAACAGAAGTAATATTTCACAATTTTCCCCTAAAAGCACAACAGGAACATGCTCTATTGCTTTGCTATAAATCTTTATCAGAGTAGGATTTCCATGGAAAATACTTATTGACCAAGGTGCCAACTTCATTTCAGACCTGCTGACTTGTCCGTGGAAGTGTTGTGGGGTGAAACATCTAAAGACCTCCCCTATCTCCAGACTAATGGTCTTGTGGAAAGGTTAAACTCTTCATTGAAGACTGTGCTACAGGCATTTGCAGACCAGTTTGAAAAGGAGAGGGACAAGTATTTGCCCCATCTGTTATTGCATACAGGGAAGTACCATAGGAATCTACAGGTTTTTTGCCCTTTGAGTTGTTTTCCAGGCATAGGGTGAGGGGGACTTTAGATTTAATTTGAGATGAGTAGGAAGATGAGAGTGAATCTCACAAAGAGTCTGTTGTTACCTATGTTCTCAACTTTTGGACAAGACTTAAGGGGATCATGGGTTTAGCACAAGAGAACCTAGAAGTGGGCCAACAACAAAAGAAGGTGTGGTATGACAGGAATGCACAAGCCCAAAAGTATGCTGAGGGCCGAAAGGTGATGGTACTTTTACCTATTAGACATAAGTTACAAGCAGCTTGGGAGGGACCCTTTGGGGTGGACAGAGGTATATAGTCCAGTCCCAGGAAAATAGAGCATGTTCCTGTTGTGCTTTTAGGAGAAAATTGTGAAATATTATTTATGTTTAAGTTACAGTCCCATAATGGAGTTAGTAGTGAGGATTGTAGCTCCTTAGCTACTGACTCAGGATAGTAAAGGATGTCATTTAATTGTTGGCAGTCCAGTGGGTTATTGACTGGATGTCACAACAAGCATCCTTCATTTACAAGGGGTCGATAGGTCTTTTTTAAGTAAATTTATAGACCTTAATAATGACAATGTGAATTTTTATTTTGCATTACTGGGAATGTTATTAAAAGTAATTATTTCCTTTTTAAAAAACAGATCTATAAGCAAATGAGGGGTGTGGTGATGGGGTCAGCAGTGGCCCCATCCTTTGTGAACATTGTTACAGGATTATGGGAATATCTATTCCTGGCACCAGTGATGTCCACCAGAGGAACTGTATACTATAACAGGTTTGTTGATTACTTGTTCTTGGTAATAGAAGGGCTCGCTGAAGATTATATCTCTCCAGTTAGTCAGTTAAACCAAAAGTTAGAATTTTTGAAGTTTACTATGGAGAACCTGGCATGAAAGTCACATTTTTTTTAGATGTCATCATTAGCTGGAATCAGGAAAGTCATTATTTTGATAGTTATATTTACAGAAAAGAGACATTTTGCAACAACTATTTACATTACAAAAGTCACCATTCCCCTTTTATAAAGAAAAACATTCCTATTGGGCAATACATAAGAGCCTCTAAAATGACGGCAAATGAGCAGAAATTTGAAAACCTAGAACTGATTGTTTGTTACCAGAGGGTATAATAGAGATTTACTTAAAAAAAAGTCCCAATAAATCAACCAAAAAGAGGTACCAATTTTCCATCTATTTGGTTCAAACCTTTATTTAAAATTACATGGAAAGGGATGCCAATAATTCAGACATAGATTTGCAGCATATTGCACCAAGACTTCGATGGACAACCAGGCAATACAATCAGTTCTTCAGGGGAATTGGAGAATATTAAAATGAAATCAGGATTTGTTTACAACTGTTGGCAACACACCATGATTTGTTTATAAAAAATATGTGTAATTTTAAACAGATGTTACAAAGTGATACTAGAAAGATACCTACATTAGGAACTTTATCTAACAAACCAAGAGAGATGTATAAGGGTAGAGGGTGTTCATTTGTAGATACATATTAGATGAACCATTTGTCCATCTAGAACTACTTCCATATACACTAACAGTACTAGGAAAATGTAATCATAAATCAAAAGGGCTAGTTTACAGTGTCAGAGTACAGTGCTTAATATATTGTGATGACCACCAGATGTTTGGAAAAAAGACTTAAAGAACATTATTATTATATTAAAGTTAAAGACAAAAGAAATGCTCTTTATAAACATACACAACAGTGCCCCAAGTATAAAAAGATTTTATTCACTGTTCTTGAGCAGATACCTTATGAGATATAAGAGATGTTAGTAACAAAAATAGAAAAATACAAAGACAGAGTAGGCAGTTAAAGTTGAGGGCTGATAAAAGTCTGGGTCTCAATGAAGTAATAAACATCAAATGCTTTTAAAGAGAAAAAAGGTTAAAAATACGTAAATAAGAGTTTTATAAAGACTAGTTTTAAAAACATTTACTATACGTTATTTATATTCATTGCATTTTAAACGTGCAGGATTTTATTGTAATTGATTTTAAATGATTAATTAAATGATTTATTGGTGCACGTTAGCTATTGGCTAGTGTGTTGTATAAATGGATTTGAAGCTGAAAAAGATTTCTTATACTGATGAAATCACATAATGAATGCAGTGAATAAAGAAATTGTATGCTGATAATTCTGGTATTTTCGCTAGGGTACTTATCAGTGTTTTTTGTGCTTTATATTTGTTTTATACCACTGTTGGTTTGGATTATTATTTTTTGTCAGTGGATCCCTGATATCACAGCAGTGCAACTAATTAATGATACAACAGAGCAATATCTTCCCATACCTGGATGTGACAACTGTGTATAGACTAGATAATCATGCCTGTTTTTTTACCCTGAAATTATATAGTCATGTGATACACCATGGAACTCTCTCTCTCTCTTTCTTGTCTCACCACTCCCCTTTCCTCTCTCAATTTTTTTTTGGGGGTTGAATATTTTATATTGTTTAAAAATACTCTGTTGTCATGTTTTTTTCTAATTACAACACCAGGAATGCAGCACAGAAAGGTACACAAACCACTGTGGACCAGCCTACCATCCCTCCACAAGTTACAGCACTTGATATTCAGAACTTCCGGGTCCCAGGCTGACATCACTGCCTCCAAAAACCCTGCCCTACCTGTCCCATCCACATCAGGCAGCTCTGCCCTGGTAGCTGGTGCACTGGTACCCTCCAGGAGCGGTATTAGTGGAGGTGGTGATTTTGTCACCTGCTATGAGGTGACAGGTCTGGTGAAAGTTATTATGGAAAGGGGCCATGGTGCCCAAATCTGGCATGGCATAAAGATGCTTGTCACATTGCCTAGATGATGCCACATTAAGCACTGACAGAGGAAACTGCAACTGGTGACAGTGATGACAGTTCTGAGGGTGAGGACTAGACTCTCACTGTACTCAGGCTTGATGTGTGTGCCTTTGATGTATCTTACCTTTCACCAGTCATGGTGTCCTCAACCGTCTGTGTCCATTACCATCGTTATCTGTCTTTATTGTCCTGTATGTCTTCCCTTCCTTCCCCATCTAACCTTTCCACCTCACCCTCACATTCCTAAGCATCTTCCCTAACATTCCTCTCTCCTTGAAAGTAAAAAAAGTAAAAAGTAGGCACCTGTCCCACAAAAAAATGATGAACCATCCATAGCTCTCCACTTTACCTATGAGTCTTGTTGATACACTAGATTTGTACAATTGGATGAACAACATCACTCTGTTGTTGTCACCTGCCTTTGGTGTGGTGACCTTCCAAATTCAGCAAATGTTGGCTACGCTTCTACTTTTATAGTGTGAAGAAGTGAATAGCTATAGTACTCTACACTACCTTCCTGCCAATTCTTCTGTTCTTTCCCCTGTGTCCTCCCCTTTGCTTGCCCTGAATTTTATCACTTTCCCATCAACTCCATTTTCATACATTTAATCTGGACAAAAATAGAATCACACACAACACACCTATCCAGAAATGGTCCATAAGAAAGCCTTCAGTTTCTGTCTTCAACTTTTGCACAGAGTTTGGCATCACACACCATGCTGAGTGACAGTGAATGGCTGTTTATGTCCAATGGCAAAACCTACTAAGTTGTTGCCAGCACCCACAGTAGTCTGGATTTCCTCATGTAAAGGTACCTAAGCTTACTGTGCAATCAAAATACAGAGTTAGGGAAGAGGATTGATAATGCAATTATCTTGTGACTTCCCTTGAAGTATGTCTTGTATACAATAGATGCACAAGATTATTTCAGTAGCTCTTATTCATGTAGTTTGTCCAGTCAATATATTTATAATAGTCATTTCTAGATATTTTTATACTCATGGTAAAATGTTATTATAATAAACACAGTCTGACTCTTTTTTGAAAATGATCCACTTACTGGAGTCAAACACTACTTCAACACTGCTCTTTAATTTAGCTCAGTGATCTTAAACCTCGTGCCAGAGAGAAAGCTAGGTTTACAGGTGGATTTTCTTCACTATGTACTGTCCAGAGTGCTGACTGCTCATTGTCACTAAGCTTGTTTGCGCTGCATTAGACAAACCAAATTTAAGTTTTCTACTTTTTTCTTCAGCAATAAGTCTGTTTTCTTTCAGCACACCATCACACAAATGGAGAAGGCAAGCACAACACTTCATTTTTAAATTTATTTATTTGCAGTTTGATAACTGAGAAAGACCACTGGGACAAACAGAGCCTGTTTTCATTGGAAGGCTGGGGAGAAAAGCATTTCAGTACAATAAAAAAGTTAAATTATGTACACTGGTAGTATACAATTGTCAAACAAATTAACTTACAAATTTGTAAACATGGTTATCAAGTCAGTGGCCAGATAGCAGTGACAGATTACAATTTTATAGAGATAATTATTGCATAAAGGATTGTTTGGTAAACATACTAGCATAAAAAGTAGTGAAAATATATATTTTTATAATGAGGTATTCAAGGAGGCTGAGTGCAAGTACAGTTCCAGATGGAAGATAAGTATGTATGTAGAGAAATTTTGTAGTGGGCACAATTTTGGGTTTCTCTAATTGCTAATGGTAGGGCACTCCAATGTTTGGCTAAAGAGTAAGAGAAGAGAAGTTGCCCAGGAGGTAGGTTTGGCTTGTGAACCTGAATAAGTAGCTAAAATGAGGTTTTGAGCTAATATTGAAACTATAATACAACACGTGGACTATATGTATGCACCATGTTAAGATAAAACAGATCTGTTGTATATATAATGGGAATCACAATATTTCCTCTGTGATTGCTATTTCTGCAAAGTTTCACAGGAAGCGCTAGTGAACATCACTAAACACTGTTACTTCACAGTCTGAGTTCAACTCATCAAATATAATCATGCATGTGCCTAATACTTTGACAACATCCGTGCAAATATGTTTCTATGTATTGCACTTTAGGAAGACAGCTGGAACAGAAATAAGTATTGCTAATGGATTACACTACTTCATTACATGGATTCTTTATACATGGATTCTTTAATGCAATCATGTGAAATTCACTGATGTGTGTGTGCTTAACTCAATACTTCTTTCGGGACAGCTGGATCTGAACTGCAGCACTGACACTGACAAATGATATGCAACCAGATACAGCCTTGGCCTGCTTAAATCATCATTTTTATTCCTCCTGCATTGAAATATTAAGTACTGGCTGGTGATGGCAGTCCATATTGCCCATGCATGAGCACATACCACTGCTAATATCAGTACCATTCATTAAGGTTTACATACCATCATCATAACTTGATGATCCATCAATGATTCATTCTCCATCATGTCACTCACATCTGTTTGTTTATAATCTACACAAAACCGGTCAGTACGTGCTACTCTCAGTTCTGCAAATATACATTAATGGCAGCATAGATGTCACAAGTCAGTAGTAATCATGTATTCTTGATCATAGCATTGCACTGACTCTGCCAGATACAAATTTGCACACAACTGTCAACACTCAATATCTTCTCTGACACAGACTAAGAAGCTAATGCAGTCTACACTGCATCATCACAGTTCAAAACTCAAACTTCTACAGTGAAGCTTGCATTGAGTACTGTGTCTTCTATATTTTGACTATATAGGTAGGTTGCTATAACCTCACAACAGTGAATGTGTGTGTGTGTGTGTGTGTGTGTGTGTGTGTGTTTGTGTTTGTGTGTGCGTGTGTGCGTGTGCGTGTGTGCGTGTGTGCGTGTGTGCGTGTGTGTGTGTGTGTGTGTGTGTGTGTGTGTGTGTGTATGTGTGTGTGTGCATGCATGGTGTTGTATAAATATGACCTTAACTACTAGTGGCCTCAGCAAATTAGTAGCCTGGGGGTACCCTTATGCCAACATCATCTTCTCTGCAACACCACACTGATGTCATCCTCTATAAGATGCATTGTCCCATTATAAGAGTCAGACTTCTGTGATGGCACTTGTGTTAAGTAATCTGTATTCTAGCTTGCATAACTAGCTAAGAAGGAGGTTCTAATCTCACAGCAGTAAACTTGTATGTGTCAGTGTGTATGGAGTTGTGTAATTATGACCTTAACTGCTTTTGACCTCAGTAAAGTAATGGCCTGCAAGCCCTTTTACACTATAGGGTAAGTCCATATCAGTGTCAGACCCTTCTGCCAACATCATTCTCTCAATAACTCAGTGATGATGTAATCCTAAAGTGCACACTCGCACTATTGAAGTCAGACCTTTGCAGTAGCACTTGTGTTAAGTACTGTGTCCTCTAGATTATATAGCTAAGTAGGTAGGGAGTTCTAATCTCACAGCAGTCAATGTGTTTGTGTGTGTGTGTGTGTGTGTGTGTATGTGTGTGTGTGTGTGTGTGTGTGTGTGTGTGCCTAGTTGTGTAAATATGACATTAACTACTACTGTCCTCAATCCAGCAGTAGCCTAGAGTAAACTTTACACTGCAGGGTGAGGCTACATCAGTGTTAGACCCTTCTCCCAACATTATCATCTAAGCAATGCAATGCTTATTTCATCCTGTATAAAGTGGATTTGCACATTGATAAAGTTAGTCTTCTGCAGTGGTGCTTGTGTAATGTACTGTGCCCTTTAGATTATATAGCTACATAGGTAAGGGGTCTAATCTCATAACAATCAACTTTTGTGTGGGATAATGGGGGCTATTGCTTCATTGCAGAATTAATTTAACAGGTGTGCTCATTTGACTCCCACTGCTGAAGACATTTACATGGTCAAATCAATCCCACATCACCTTTTCATAGCATGTGTTAGGACTACAACAAATATATGTGGCTGAGCCAGGTATGGAAATAAGGCACATAAGGAAAGCTGGTGGTGGAATGCAGAATTCCAGGAAGTCATCAAAAGAAAAAATAGTGCAGGAAGAAGTGGGAGACAGAAAATACTGACCAGGCTAGAAAGGATTACTGGTTGGCTAACAAAGAAGTTAAGAAAGAAGTTACAATAGCAAAGAATAGGGCATCGGAGGCACTGTACCAACTTCTGGAAAGTGACTCAGTAAGGGGCACAAAAATATATCAGGTTGCAAGGCAAAGACAGAAAGATAAAAAAGATAGTCAGACACCCTTCATAAGGAATGCCAGCAACAATCTGCTCATCAGCCCAGAGGACATCAAAGGCAGATGGAAGGAGTATTTTCAGTGGCTTCTGAATGAAGAAAACCCCACAGAAGCTGTACTACCCCAGAAACAGCCTATGATGAGAGAAGAAGAGGAGCCCACCCTAGAAGAAATAAGAACAACACTAAGGAAGATGAAGTCAGGGAAAGCAACAGGCTCAGATGAGGTCACAGTAGGTATGATAAAGATGTTGGGTGAGATAGGGGAGAAATAGCTCCTGTGTGTACTAATAGCAGTGTGGAGAGAAAGACATATCCCAGATGACTGGTGAATAAGCACAGTCATGCCAGTGTGCAAGAACAAAGGGGACATCCACAACTGTGGGCAGTATGGAGGCATCAAACTCTTATCACACTGCATGAAAGTTTTGGAGAGGGTAATTGATAAATGGATATGCAGAGTAATAGAATGTAAGTTGGGAGATGAGCAGTTTGGATTCAGATCAGTATGCAGCACAATTGACCTGATGTTTGCATTGAGATAGACACTTGAGAAGAAGCTAGAGATGAGGAAAGAGTCCAACTGGGCATTCCTAGACTTGAAAAAAGCATATGACAAGGTCCCAAGAAAGCTGATCTGGGCAGTACTGCAGTGGTTTTAAGTCCCAGAAACATTGGTAGAATTAGTGCAGGCTATGTACAAGGACCCAATGACTCAAGTACAAACAGTGTTCAGCCTCACCAAGGGATTCCCAGTGGGTGTGGGTGTACATCAGGGTTCTGTTCTGAGCCCACTGCTGTTCATACTGATAATGGACTACAATAGCAAACAGGTTGGCGAGGACAGATCAACAAAGCTGATGTATGCAGACAATGTAGCAGTACAGGCAGACTCTGAGCTAGAACTTCAGCAAAGGATAGGAGAATGGAATGCAAATCTGAAGGCACATGAGATGAAATTAAGCATAGATAAGATGGTGGTAATGGCAGCAAATTGGGGAAATCAGAAGAAGCTGAGAATAGAAATAGAAGGGAAGATAGTGGAACAGGTAAACTGCTTCAAGTATCTGGGAGGAGTAGTTGAGGAGAAGGGTAGTCTGAATGAAGAGGTCAAAGCTAGAATCAGAGGGGCTGCAGCCAACTAGCATAGAGTATCAGTTGTAGTCTATGACAGGAGAATGCCAAAGAAGCTGAAAAGTAAGGTGTACAAGACAGCGGTGTGACTGGTACTTCGGTATGGTACAGAAACCTAGGCAGTAAAGGCAGAACAGTTAAAGAAGCTAGAGGTGATGGAAATTAATTGTCTGATAAAGGTGATAGGATGCACACTGTGGGACAGATGAAGAAATGAGGACATAAGAGCAGAAGCCAAAGTAGCTTCAATTGCAGAAAAGATCAAAGAGAACAGATTACAGTGGTTTGGACAAATGTGTAGAAAAGCAGAAGACAATCTGGTGAGGAAGATTTGGGACAGACAGGAAGAAGGTAAGAGGAAGCGAGGACATACAGCAAAGAGGTGGATGGATTGTGTGAAAGAAGACCTGCGATAGTCAGGTATGAGTGTTGAAAAAAGCAGGAGTGTGGCACTGAATCGAGAGAGTTGGTGACAGTTAACATGATATCCAGACCCCATGTAGAAAAATAGGAAAAGGGGGGCTGATGATAATGGTGATCCCATTTTCACTCTTCCACATCCCCTTTTTACTCTGTTCACCAATGCATATTGTCAGCAACACACTGATGAGGTCATCATTTCAAAAACGCACTCTCACACCACTAAATTCAGACATCTCCTGTGTTGCATGCTCACAATACACTTGTGTGTAGACTGTGCCTGTCAATGGTTAGGGTGTTCGAATACAGTAGTGAGACTCTCGGGTGTGTGTGTGTGTGTGTGTGTGTGTGTGTGTGTGCGCGTGCGTGCGTGCGTGTGTGTGTGTGTGTGTGTGTGTGTGTGTGTGTGTGTGTGTGTGTGTGAATGTGAATGGATGCTGGACTGTATTATACCTCTTACAATTCACAGCATAGCTGCAGAACTATTTTTTTGCAGACACCTTTGCATGGCACAGTTGATATTATTATTTCAAAGATGCTGTGTGGCTCACATACAGTCAGAGTTTTCCTGTTGACATGTGTATAATGTACTGGTGTTTAGATTCTGTCAGTTGATAGGTAGGGATTTCAAATGCAGGAATGAGTGCCATTTGTCTTTCTTCCTCTTACTGTGCAGAACATGCTGCAATACATGTACATGGTATATCTATACAGTGTGCTTGTGCTGTGCAGCCATTTTATTTTTATTTTATTTTTATTTTATTTTATTTTACATTTGTTGACCGGGCTAATCTAACTGGATACATGTCCATGTTTAGTAGCAGCCCGGGGAGATAAGATCCAAAAATACACAATTACAAAATGTTGGTACAGTACAATATTATAACAGATGATCTTAGTAAAATAACTTACCATTTAACAATCTTAGCACACACACTAAAAAATGGTATGCATTAGAATGATGTTTCTATATACATTAGCTTAAATTACAAGATCAAGGTCTCTTTGGTTATTAAGGAGAAAAGATGGAGTTAGTTAGTATAGAAGAGTAAAGGTGAGCAGTATCCAGTAATAAGAATATAGTGAGCTAGTCAGGGTTAGTACAGGGGCATAACCAATGTGTTCTAAGGTATAGTTTCAGTTTATATTTGAAAAGTGATATTGAAGAGAGTGATAAAAGTTCACTGAGAAGTAGGTTCCAGTTTTTCCTAACAGTTTTAGAGAACAGAGAGTCTCCTGCCATGTTGTTGGACTTACTTGTGCAAACAAGTAGTTTATTTAATGAACGTAAGTTTTTAAGATTTTTATAAGGGGTAATGAGGCTTGAGAGTAGTGGAGTACTGGTAGGTTGGTAAACAGTCTTATGGGCAATAGTAAGCTGGTGAAATTGAAGCTGATTTTGTAGCTCTAGCTCCTAACTGTTTTAGATTAAGACAGTGGTGAATTCTAAATGCAGTGCCACTGACAAATCTAGCAATATTATTGTAGGAGATTGCCAGTTTGTTGAGGTTGTTTTTTGACAGATTAGTATATACAGGTGAAGCATAGAGGAGTGTGGAGATTAAATGAGTGTGGGCTGCAGTGGTTCTAGCTAATGGTGTAAGGTAGGGTTTTATCCTGTAGAGGGACCCCAGTTTTCTATTGACTGTTTTTATTATGTTGTTAATATGAGTATCAAAGTTAAGGTTGCTGTCAATTGTTATTCCTAAGAGTTTGGTGGTTGGGTCAAGAGATATGAGAGTACCATTATTAGATATGACTGCAAAATCTACTGGGGTGGACTTCCAGGTAGGAGTGAAAAGCAAATGTTTTGTTTTTTTGGGGGGTTCAAGAGGAGGCAGCGCTGTAGAAACCATTTTTCAACTGTATTAAATGCCTTTTGGGTTAGGGACTGTAGTTCAGATGGTGAAGTGGCTGAGCATATTATTGTGGAATCTTCCGCGTATTGTATACAGATAGCTTGAGGAATTGCTGGGTGCAGGTCATTAATAAAAATGAAGAATAGGAGCAGACCTAATATGGAGTCTTGAGAGGACACCAAGGGTAATGGGGAGGTGGGTAGATAGATTATTATCCCATAGCACAGCCTGCTGTCTATTGTCTAAGTATGACTGGAACCATTTTATAGCCAGTGCATCTAGTGAAAGGGATTTGAGTATATTTATAAGTAGCTGGTGGTTAACCATATCGATAGCTTTAGAAAAATTGATAAAGAGTGCAGAGGAAAGAATGTTAATGTTACAGCTTTTGTTAATGCAGTCTGTAAAGGATAAAAGGGCAGTGGTGGTACTGTGGAATGGCCTAAATCCATGTTGACATTTGACAGGTAAGTTGTTTTGGATTAGGTGGTGTAGTAGTTGCCTATGGATGCAATTTTCCATTATTTTTGCCAAAGGAGAAAGTAAGGCTATGGGGCGATAGTTTGAAAATTCATTTGAGTTACCACCTTTATGTTGGGAGATAATGTGAGAGATTTTCCAGATAGTTGGGATGGTACCTTCATTTATGGTTCTGTTAATCAGTATAGAAATGGGATAGGTTATGGCTTTAGCTGCTTTTGGTAGTTATTCTGCAGGCAGTTGGTCAGCTGAGGGGGTGGTTGGTTTTAGTTTTTGGAGAAGGGTGCAAACGAGGGAAGTTGGAACTGATTGCAAATTAAATAAAGGGAGTGAGCTAGTAGTGGAGGTTGGCAGAGTTGTGCTATCAGGAGATAGCTGATTGGCAAGAGATTGGATGGCCTCTGTGAAAAAGGTATTGAAGGCATTGGCAGTTTGTTTGGGATTCTCAAGGTTAGTGCCTTGCGGGGTTGGTGTAATGGATTGTCCTGGATGTAGAAGTCTGGTAATGCTTGCCCAAAACGTTTGTGGTTTATTTTGGTGAGTTTGCTGGAGTTGGAAGTAGAAGTTTCTTTTATCTAAGAGAATATTTTTTTTTGTATTATTTCTCAGCTGTCTAAATTTTTGCTGGTCAGTTGGGTTTTTAGTAGTTCGTCATCTAACCCAGGATTTGTTTCTAAGAAGGATTTTTTGCCTGGTTTCTTTTGAGATCCATGGGGCAGGTTTAGTCTTATTTCAGATACAGCGTGTTGGTGCATGGTTGTCTAGGGTGGCTAAGAATTTGGAATTAAAGTATTTTACAGCTTCATCAAGTGGGAGGTATTTTACTGGTGATCAATTACATGCCTCAAGTTCACTTTGGAAAATAGCTGGATTAAAATGTTTTCTGGTTCGTATTGTCCTGAATGTACTTAGGTAGGTAATACTTGATCTTATGCCTGATAATATACGTCACTGAGTGGTCACTTAAAATATCTGGGAGGGTCCCTACTTTATATGTTTGATGAGCATTATTTGTGAGAATCCAATCTAAGGTGATTTCTTTCTTTATTATTGGGTTTGTTAATCCTGGTTGGAGAAGTAATAGTCTGAGAAAAGCCATATAGGTTAATATGGGTAGTAGGGTGTTCAGTACTACAGCCCTTCCAGTCGATATTAAAGTCACCGAGGACTATAGTTTCTTGTGGGAAATTTACAGAAAACCAGCTAAGGATATCTTCGAGGGTGTTGATGTTATTACCAGGAGGACGGTAGATAGAGATGATATATATGGATTTACAAGTATTGAGCTGAATTTTAGAAATAAGGATTTTGGCATTATTGTCTAGAGGTGTTTTAAGGTCTGAAGAAGTAACTTGTAACCCTGCTTTGTATAGGATTGCTACCCCTCCTCTGATGCTGATGTCATCCGTTGAAATGTGCAGTTTTATAGTTATGAAATCTATATTCGCACTTGTGTTTCTCAAACATTCATAAGCCTGTGATGTTAGCCATACATCTGAAATTCCAATGTTATCACTTACAGTCAGTGTACATGTTGTTAGTAGTGTTGTCAGCCACACATGCTATGTTCATATGAAGAGGTTGCTTCCTGTTACAAGTGTTTAGTATACATTTCCTTTGGAAAGACTGTATTGACTGATGCTGTCATTTCCATCACAGTTGTAGTGAAGCACCTCCTCAGGACTGAGGACATGAGACAATGTAATGTATATTGTTGCCTAAATAAGTCATGTGTACTAATACAGGATTATATCTACATTGTACTTAACTGTTCTGCCATCAAAGTGACAACAGCAAGGGGCTACAAGTGTGTTTGGGTATACCTAGCATCAGGCAATGTCATCTGACATACAGCAAGATTCTTTCTATGTAATTACAAGGACACATATTCCTTCATTTATACACATGATGTAATGATTTCACATAACTACACATAAATTGGCAATGCACTTATACCATGGCACATTCATTGATCCAACTGTGGTGCTGATATTCCCAACACTTTAGGCAAGTGTTCCAAACCATTGAGTGACTGTATGCAATTGTGCCCTTAACATTTCTGCATGAAAGACATGCCCCCAATTATACTTTATACATGTAGAGAGGCAGAGGCCTTCCCCATCAGTTTTAGAAGATAAAAATGATGGGCAAATACAGTATAGCTGATAGAATGGCTTGACGTAGGTGGAGTTCAACAGCTGTGATTGTTCCACTGTGGCGAATGTGACTGATATTGTTATTTGGAGGGGTTGTACAGGTTGATGTTCAGTTGTAGCACAGAGTTTCATTTTGTGTGAATATACTGATGTCACACAGTGATTGCATCATAGGTTCATAGGTTCATAGGTAGGTACTAGGCTATCGGCCCTAGGGCCCATACAAGCCTAGCCAAAACATGTACCCTGGCTTTCGCCACCCAAGAAAATTATTTTCCTGTGCCCCTGTCGAGCAGAGCCACAGAAGTGATCCCCGGGGTGAATTTCCCATTTCCCATCCAATCATCAAGATTTTTCTTGAAGCGTGCTAATGAGGAGCTCTGTTTGACATAGATAGGTAGTCTGTTTCAGAGTATGGGAAGTCTCTGGGACAGGAATCTATCCCTCCAGCATGTTCTGTTTATTGTGGTGACAAGGGTAAGGTCCCTAGAGTGTGTAGCTCAGAGGGATTGGGATTTCTTTAAGTGGAGCATGTCCAACAGTTCTGGGTTTGACATAGCTTTGTATGTTAGGCAGAGATCACCCCTGAGTAGGCGATATGTGATGGAGTAAAGCTGTAGTTTTTTGAGACGGTCTGCATAGGGCATCTGTTTGAGGCCAGTAATCCTCTTTGTGAGGTATTTCTGTGGTTTTCCAGTTGTTGTAGATGTCTTGTGAGGTACATACCAAAAGGGGCGTTATACTCTATAATGGGTCTAATGAGTGATGAGTAGAGGGGAACAATGACCTATTTTTTTCTGGATGAGAATCCTTTCGTGATGAGATGAGCCACATAGAAGGATTTCCTGACCACTGTGGTGATGTGATTATCAAAGGAGAGACTACTGTCCACATGTGTCCCAAGGTCTCATCACATTTTCGGCATTAGGTAGACTACCAGCTATGTGGTAGTTCATGGGTACAGAGTTTTTACCAAAGGGGATGACAATACACTTTTTGGCATTGAGCTTCAGGCCATGACTTTGACACCAGGTATCTGTCTCAGTGAGGCCCTTTTGTAGTTTGTCCACATCATTAGGAGTTTCGATTATGGCTCCTAGTTTGCAGTCATCTGCAAACTTTGTTAGCCAAAGACCTTCTGTGTTGGCCTGCACTTCGGAGAAGTAGATACCATACAGGAGAGGACCCAGGACTAAACCCTGTGGTACTCCACTTGTCACTGGTCTGATGTCAGATTTGGAATCTGCTACTTTCACAGTGTAGGTTCTGAACGTGAACCAGTTGGCAACCCATCTTGTGACATAGGGATTTATACCTAGTTTATTGAGCTTATATATAATTCCAGAGTGGGGGATGGTGTCGAAAGCCTTGGCGAGATCTAGATAAGCTGTGTGAACCATTTTACCCTCATCTATGACTTTGGTGACTGCTTCAAAGAAGTCAATCAGGTTTAGGAGACATGATCTGCCTTTTACAAATCCAAACTGAGTAGGGTCCAGAGTTTGGAGATTACCAATGTCTTTGTTTATGAGTTCCACGATGATGTGTTCCATGGCCTTGCAGACCAGGCTCGTCAGGCTAATGGGGCGGTAGTTCCCGGAGTCCATTGTGGCTCCCCCTTTGTGGAGTGGGATAACTGTCATGGTGCGCCATTCAGTGGGTACAAAGCCTGAGGTGAGGCTATGATTGAATATGGTACTTAGGTAGGGTGCCAGTTCATTCTGTAGTTCATGTAGAACGCAGCCTGGGATATTGTCAGGTCCCATGGATGCTGTGTTCTTGGCTTTGGAGAGTGTGTTTTTTACCGCTGCAGCTGTGATTATAGGAACTTTACATTCTTTTGGTATAGAGATGGGCCCTCTAGGGGGTGAGAGGGGGGTAAAGTTAGCACTGAACCTATCTGCTAGGATGTTGACAATATCAGTTGGTTCTGTATATTTAGTGCCATTATGCTGTAACTCAGAGCAGATCTGAGTGTTCCCATTTAGATTCTTGACATAGCTATAGAATGATTTGTGGTTGTCTTTAGAGTCAGTGGCAATTTTGTTTTCATAACTAGCTTTGGAGGATTTTATGAGGGATCTCAGCTTCTTACTGAGGTTGACCAGGGAGTTCCTCCAGTCATGGGATTTTACTCTTTATTGCAACAGTTTCTTTCTTCTGTTGTAGAGTTTGTTTATGGCAGAGGACCACCAGATTGGCTTCATTTTTTTGGAGGATAACATCTTGGTTCTATTAGGGATAGCATGATCCATGCACTCGTGTAAGTGCTTATAAAGTGCATTTGTGTAGGATTCGGCAGTCATACCTCTATTATCCGTCTGCATGGGTGTCATGAAGTTTGCCACTTCTGTCTTAAGAAGTGTGAAGTTGGCTTTTGAGAAGTTTTTTACGATGGTTTCCCTAATTGGGGCTGGGGGTGGGATGTAGATGTCTAGGCTGATTAGCTTGTGGTCAGATCTGACCAACATGGAATTGACCTCTGGTGTGGAACACCAGTTTCCCATGTTGGTAATGACCAGGTCTAGGATATTGCTGCCCCTGGTGGGGGTGTGAATAAGTTGATCCAAGGCGTTGGAATTTATGAATTCTAGAAAATGTTGAGCAAAAGAGTTGGTACATGAGTAGTTTTCCCAGTTAATGGTGGGGTAGTTGAAATCACCCATTATTAGGGTGTTGGCTTGTACCCTAATACTTTCCAGTGTATCAAGAAATGAGGAGTGTGAATCCTGGAGCATGGTGGGGGGTCTGTAGCAAGCTACAATTTGGAATGTGGTCTTGCCCAGAGTTAGTTGCACTTGGATAATCTCGGATGCATTATGCTGTGCAACTAGCCTGGAGGTGTGGATATCCTTAATGAATATGGACACTCCTCCGCCTTTAGTGCTTCTTTCTGGGTTAGGTGGCCGAAAGGTGTGGTATGAATTGAAGCCTGGTAATGCAGGGGTGCTCTCTGGAGCTTTGAACCAGGTCTCTGTCACTGCACAGATGTCAATGTTCTCTGTTTTAAGGAGTGCCTTGAGTGAGTGCATTTTGAGGTTTAGACTTCTAGCATTGAGTTACCTTACCCTCAGATTTTGCTTGCTTGTACCTGTTACGGTGGTGAATTTGTCATTTGAACCTTGCCTAAAAAAGGCACTATAGGGGTGGCAAGAGCCTTAGCCAGTATCCGGAATCCTAAGGGCGACAGGTGCAGGCCATCTCTGGCAAAGCATCATGGACTGTCGATCATGTCGTCCTAGGCAGACAAATACTGGATCCCCTAAGAATGACACTAAAAGCTTAGCCAATTGTTGAAGTCAATCATTTTGTCCTTGTACTGTGGTATCATTCTGGGTGATGGCAGGATGCCACTCAGGGTTAGGGTCATACTTGCCTGGGATACAAGATCGGAGAGCTCCTCCATGTCTCTTTTCATGTAGTCCTGGCAGGTACGTCTCAGGTCATTCACACCAACATAGACAATGACAGTGTCATATTTGTACTTATTGTGGAGTGACCTGAGTGCATGCATTATGTGGCGGATCCTGGCACCTGGCAGTAACTTTCTCCTTGTTTAGTCTAGTGAGTGGAACATCAGTGTGCCTGACTATAGAGTCACCTATGTCTAGAGTGTTGGGTACGTTGTTATGCCTTATGGGCTGTGGTTGAGTGGCACACTGAGTCTGTGGGCTATGTGTCATTTGGGTTGTGTTGGGGGGTGGAGTTTGCTTGCGTTTATCCCTTGATATGTTGCTTAAACACATGTGAACATATCTTAGGATATAATGGCAGCAGACATTTGTTCTGCCAATGTCATGGTGAGATTGTTTCTTTGGCACATGCATTGAGTACTGTATTGTACATGAGTGTGCTTCCATTCATGGGTAGTATGTGTACAGACATACAGAGAAATAGTGCAGTTTTTATTAAGGGAGATTCCCCTTTTAATTCAATGGATGCAAAAGGTATTTAAATTGGTTAATTTTTATTGGTTGGTATGTGTATAAAAGTAACGTGTAATTTGTAATTGTATTGTTCTGAGGAAGCCTGGGAGATTCCCAGGTGAAAGCACTTAACTTGAACTGGCATTAAAGAAAGTTCCTATTCTTTACTGTGGTGCCTTGCTGTTAATACAGAGAAACATTCCTTGACCATGGAACATTGATATAGGACTCATCACAATTGTGTGCACATGAGCTTACTCATTTGATTACCAACAGTCTGACATGCTGATATGACATTCTTTTTCAGGGATCCTTTCATAATTCACACATTAATTGTATTTGTTTGTGACAATACCTCCTGTGGAAGATGCTGACAATACACAGCTCTGGTGAATACATTGCCTCATAGTGTGGTGTTTGCATCTCTTTCTTATCTGTTGGCACAATAATTGTGTCATGCAAGAGTACCAGATGTAAGATTATTATTTATGTCACACCCTGCTCCCATATTTGTAACACCACACACACCTATATATAGGTTGTGTAACCATTAGATTATTGAGATGCATAATTCCCTTCAAGAGTGATCCTTCTCATACCTATGCTATGCCTATTTCTGTCATATAATTGTTATCTGCTACAATGTGAATTTCTGAACTGTCACATCCTATAATATTATGTCTGCTTCTATTTACCTACATTTGCTCAGTAAGTGTGCCCACCATTAATTATACAGACAAACATATTGCAAAATTGTATTATTACAGAAGTGCATTTGTGACATAAGCATGTTTACATGAATTGACTTAGAATTTGAACACTTACATATTTCTGTCGACATCTTTTTGATTTCTGTGCACATTATCCTCAGTACACTTTTCCTGTCTGGCAACCCGTGTATTGCTGTAGCCCTTGCCATTTTGCATTCCCTCTTACTTATTATTGTACTCATATGTTTCATTTATGTGCAAAGTGCACTCAGTACACGTTCCCTGCTTGTATACAGCATGCATCATTTGCCTTATGTTGCTCTTTGTACTATCCATGTGAGCACGCTTAATAGGTTTGCCCATAGGTAAGCCTGTTTGTTTACTGTGTATGCATATGCTGACGAACACATTTTCCTGGCAGCCAGCACTGTTGCTGGCTACAAAAACTTGCTTGTATTCATGTAGTTGTGATGAGCAGCATGCGTATGAGATTAGATCTACTGTTCATTGCACTAGCACATAAACATCATGAAGGTTTCACATAAAGCTTACACAATTGCCTATGAATCCCAAGGAATATTTCATTTTTCATGTATAATATGATAGCGTTCTGCTACTAAACCCTAAGTAACTAAACCCTGGGAGTATAAAATGACAAAAATAATTGCCTAGAACACAAAAGGGCAAACATCAAACTGCAAGCTTTTTGTTTGTTTGTTTGTTTGTATGCTTGTTTATTTGTTTTTACTTTTTCTTTGGAGGGGAGCAGACCCTCCTGCACCCCAATATGTTGTGAAAACTTGTATATACCAAACGTGTGGTTGCTCTGACTGGAGGCATTTCCTCTAACAAATGAATCACTACCAGTGCATACCTAAAAACTGCACTAGCAAAGATTTCCTTTGAAAGACAGAGATCTGCATTCTGTTCCTTGGCATAATGTATCTCAAGCACCTGTAGCTTGGGGATCAAAAGTCAGTGACCTGTAGAGAAGCCACCTGACAAAGGTATTTCAGTTAAGAAGTATTTACACTAGTTATTTAAAGATACATGGGAGAGAAATTGCAGCCTTGCTTTGTCATGTTAAAGTGACAAGTGTTATTTACAACTGAAAAGTATTTACATCAAATATTACAAGGGAGACCGAAGAAGATACTGTGTTGTTATGTTAAAGAAACTAATTATATCTTCATTTGAAAATAATTTACATGACTTATTCACCAATATATAGGAGAGCAGGAATGTAAGGCAAGAGTGAAGGAGGAGAACAGGGCATAGATAGAGAAGATAGCTGTCATGGTTATCAGTGAAAAATAGAAGTGGTGAATAGTAGATGATGGGTTAAGAAAAATCAGTGGGGTAGAGGACGTAGTAAGTACATTCCCAACCATACAGTTCCTCCATCTACCCCACAAGTTTAGCCTTGTTTGTGCCTCTTTTCTTTTTCCTTTTTTTTCTCTTTCCCCTCCTTAGTCTTCTTTTTACTCCTCACTATTACAGTCATTCTTGTAACTAACACTTTTGTATAAAAATCTCTTGCCTTCACTTCCTTAAGCAGATTACTGGTACCACAGGGTTGTCACTGCGCTGTGCAATCCACAATATGAGCTTCAACAGCATTATTTACATTTCTTCACCAGACTGAACTTCCCCTTTCCTTCGCTAGCTTGCCAGAGTTTGTGCAGCTGATACCACTCACTAGTTCTATATAAATCAGCGTTCAATGCGACACCAATTTATATGAAGTTTGATTATGTGGACTCCAACAAAACAAAGCCAGAGCGACCACCACAGCTAAGGCTTCCAATTTTAATGAAACAGAAACATCAGTTTAAAACATACAGAAGGATAAGCGCTTTCACGTAGTTGACGATGCTTCATCAGATCCTAAATAACACTGCTCAAAAGACATTTTATATACCATCTTAATACTAAAACAAGTACACCAATTACAACTTACTGAACAATCAAATGGCAACAATTAAAAACAACTGAAACCAATAAAACAATCAGGACTTCTTGATTTTTCTGCTGCCCCTAGCTACTAATTCAGGTTTTATACAGACAGCAACATTACATCCTGGATATAAATGAGCTTGCATTCTTAGAATCCATCTAAGTTCAGTCCTCTCTAGAATATTATTCCTATTTTCTCCTTTAGTAATGATTTTTAAGGGCTGCAACATCCTAAAACTAAAAGTGTGCGTGTTGTTCTCAATGTCATGTTTGGCTAACGCATTCTGTGCATTCCTATTTTCAATATCATATAAGTGACTATAAATCCTGTGTTTTAAACGCTTCACTGTCTTACCTACATAGAAACAATTGCACTCATTGCGATTAGCTAAATATACTAGGTTTTTAGTTTCACAAGTAGCATGAAACCTAGGTGAAAATTCAAAGTCTAGGTCGGGATGTTTAAAAACCTGAGACTTACTGACAGTACAGCACATTCTACATTTCGAACATGGAAAGGTGCCAAAAGGCAAACTTTACACTGATTTGCTGTGACTATCTCTACAAAGCAATTGCTTCAAATCCTTGTTGTTTTTATACACAAAGGCAGGTGTATCCCCTATAATGTCAACAGTAACCCTGTCAACCATTAACAGATGCCAGTTGCATTCAAGAACCTTTTGCCTAAATGAATTATCATTGGCATACTTTGTCATAAAACAGACCTTCTCATTTATATCTCTTTTTTGAAATGATATGCACATTCCCGTGAGTAGACTGACTAAAAGTGTCAGTCACTAGTACCTCATCTCTAATGGCCCTAGTCTTTGTGTTAACATAACCCCTGTCTCTGAACAGAGACTCTAGTGAGTCTGCCTCAACATTCAAATCACCCTCGTTCCTACATATCCTTTTTATCCTATTAAATCGTCCTTTAACAATCGTAGGAAAAACATGGCGTGGGTGCATACTGCTTTAATCAAGCAGACTGTTCTTCCAGCAAGATTTTCGAAAAAGCGTAGTTCGAAAATCGCCTGTGACTTCTTTATGAATGGTGACATCTAAAAAAATCTACCCTATCCATGGAAACTGCCATGGTAAACTTTAGAAAATCAGTCATCACTGCACTGTGCAATCCACAATATGAACTTCAACAACATTATTTACATTTCTTCACCAGACTGAACTTCCCTTTTCCTTTGCTAGCTTGCCAGAGTTTGTGCGGCTGATACCACTCACTAGTTCTATATAAATCAGCGTTCAATGCGACACCAATTTATATGAAGTTTGATTATGTGGACTGAGTTGTCACATAGCAATACTTTTGTGAGTGGTTAGACCACTCTTATAGAAAATAACTGCAGTTTATTTATATTGCCATTGTCTTTGGTGGTGATTATTTTTAGTCTTTTATTTATCATTTCTTAAAATCAGAGGAAGGATTTGGCCTTTGTTCTAATTATATAATATAGTTAAAAATAATTCTCTATAGATTATTAACTGTGTAATCTTCCTTAGATGTTAGATTAGCCTGTAAAGTGCAGTAATTCTTGCAAATAATTTCCTGTAAATGTACATTTTCAAATGTTCATAAAAGTGCTTTCTAAATTGTATTAATCACTGCAATGTCACTCATTGTACTATCTCTTCTAAATCACTGTTAAGACTTATTATACCTTTAAATAATATATTGTAAATGCTGTTACCTGACAAAAATGTTCAAATCAATGCATTCTTAGTAACATACTAGGCCTTGTAATGTGGGTTTATGTAATATTAATGCTAAAACAATGCTGCCTTGTTTTCCAGGTAATGAACAAAAATGCTCTTTGACTATTCCACCTATCCATTAAACATGTTTATATAAATGAAAACTATAAATAATGAAAGAAAGAGATAAATGTATACATACATACACACACATATATATATATATATATATATATATATATATATATATATATATATATATATATATATATGCTGAAACAATACACACACACAATTTATACTGAAACATAAATACCTCAAAGGTTACAGCATCAAAACAAAATATATAAAACATGAAAATAGTGAACAATGATAACATCAAACCACGTATCATTGAACAGCATAACATCAAAGGTAAGTAGTGCTGAATACATGGGTTGTGCATCTGTGTTACACTGTTTAGTCTGCACTACTTACATTCAATGTCATATGTTTCACGTTATTATCATTCATGATTTTCAAGTTTCTTAAATTTTGTCTGCGTGTTTCTCCATATTTTCACATTCAAAGTATTGATGACCCGCTATTATAACACAAACACAGACCCACAGATATATATAGAGACAGATTAATTTTATATATATATATATATATATATAGATATATATATATATATATATATATATATATATATATATATGCACACACACACACACACACACACACACACACACACACACACACACGCACACATGCACCTAATAACACACACACCTGATATGAAAAAGAAACTCATCATTCCTATGAATTTAGGAGCACTATACATGACACTTAGTCAGATGTCATGCAGTAAGGCTGTACAACTTCAAATTTTCTCTTATGCAAGGGGATTCAGACTGTCTTGCCTGGGTATGCATTTAGATCACAGACTGTAGTTTTCAGACAAATAGATACCTAAATTAAATGTCCAGGTAGCATAGTATTACCATATTATACAAAACTGATATCACCACTACTTGTACATTTCTGAAATGTCACATTTCTAAGGTATTCTGCAATTCAGAAATTGCATTTACTAGCTTATTAAATGTGTTTTTCCCCCAAAATGCATTACCTGTCCACCAGGAAAAAATAGGTAATGTAATTATAGCTGAAAACTCATGCTTTTAATCATTCCATCATTTAGTTGAATACAGTGCTTTTGAAATAATTTCATAGACAGTGTGTGACACACAACTGCTAAATGTCACCATAAAAATACATGTCACCAAATGACCTTTTTGTTTCATCATATACTAAACATTTTGCAATCACATTTCTCACAGGTGTACAATGAATACCATACAACTGATGCAAACATATCTGGATGATAATCAAGACTTCTGCACTCATACACATTCTGATGATGGGAGCATCATATTTTTCTTAAATACTACAAATCCATCATTGCTTGTCTTCAAATAAAACATATCAGAAAGCTTTCAAAACAGAATTAAACTTATGTTGCAGTATAAATATCATTTAACATGGCAATGACCAATGATGGGAAGAATATTTTCAAATGTTGTACTATATTTTGCTATACTTAACATGACCCAGGCTGAAATACTAAGCTTTTAGGTGTGCCTTTACTCATGGAATCAGTCAATAGGCTATATTTATTTTACATGTAACATTAGAAATAATAAAACTGATATAACATAGCTTGTGTAAATGTTAGTACGGAATTTCTAAAAATGTATTTGTTTATAAATCTTTTCACTTTATGTCCTAAAAATGGCATATATTTTGTGTAAACAAGAAAGAAACAAGGATGGCTGAAAACTAGAAAAATCATGCATGTGCTTAAAATTTGATTAAGATTGGGTTTCATGTGTTTAAATACTTTGAGAACTTTGGGACTCAACCTCTGTCCTTCAAAATCATCTGCTCTGTAATGACTTGACCTTAGTTGTGCACCACACAGACCCCATATTTTCCATGGCAGACCTCCAGGGGGCTACAAATTGCTCAAAAAATTACAGTTTATATTACTGCAGCCACTTAAAGCGTGACTGCATTATACACTGCAGGCCCTCAGTGATTTAGGCAATTTAGTGCCAGCAGTAAGTCTCAAAGCTATTCACTTGGAAGAACTATGAAGCCAATCAGATAACTGAGAGCAGTTCACAGACCCACTAGTTCTTATAGAATATAAGAAATGTTCTTCCATATAATTTTCTTCTTCAAATGTAATTTCAAACTTGCCCGCTGTTGTTAAATCACAGCTACATTTTTTTTCAGGTGAAAACTGAACTATTAAAAATAATGTTACATTGCTCTTGGGGTATTGGATTTTGTGTAGCACTCATCCACAAAAGTCTTGACATGTATCAGGCAGTTGTTCCCAAAATGAGAACTAAGACACAGTTGCATACAACTGTTTTTTGTAGATCTGAAACAAAAAACAAACTGTTTAATAAAAGCAAAAAAAAAAAAAATTCAACTTGAAGTAAACGCCAATAAATACCATAAAATACAGAATATAAGCAACAGTTAAACATATGTTTTGTACAGTATATCTATATATGCCTATATGGGTGCCATTCAAGTGCTTAATCTCTGAAGTGTTCAAGCACTCAAATGAGCTGCAGTAATGTTCAGAAATTAACTTCTCAGACTTTACTACTGTTTCTGTGCTCAAGATTGCTATACAGTGGGAATAAAGAATAAACCTTTTCTCCACTATAGTGCGGTCTTGGAATTGGTATACAGAATTACTAGGGGGTGCCCCACAAAAAGATCAATTTTATTTCTTTTGAATCTATCTGACACAATTTTTGGTGTGTTCATATCTCTGTGATTCAAATACTTTTAATGCTATGGCACACACACACACACACACACACACACACACACACACACACATATATACATATATATATATACACATATAGACAGAAACAGAGAAAGATAGACAGAGAGAGAGTTAAGAAGTTGTGGAGGAGGTATAAGTCCTCTTATCATATAATTTTGTAGTTGATGATACAGGACACAGCAAAATGTGGTAGCACAAAAACTGCTTGATCATTTCATACACGCACACACGCACACACACGCACACATGCACACGCACACACACACGCACACATGCACATGCACACGCACGCACACATGCATGCACATGCACGCACATGCAGGCACATGCCCACACACACACACACACACACACACACACACACACACACACACACACACACACACACACACACACACACATGCACACACACCATATACAGACAGAGTGGTATTTATAGATCCACATTTCACAAATACGTAAAGTGAATCTGAGAATAGTGTTGATACGCCTGTATGTAACTAAACAAACTGTGACTAAGCAGCCTTAGTTTTAAAAGTTCTCAGTCTTTTAAGGGAACATCCAGTACAGCCTTGCATATGTGAATCTGCATAAACCGCTATGGAAAGAGTTTAGGTATGTGTGCAATGTCCCATCTGTTGAGTATATTTCATGTGTGTGTAAATTTACAAGTGCTGTCATCTAATTTAAGCTGTTGGTAGCAAGGGCTAAGCTGCACAAGTTTCTTGAGAACTTTCCATGACAGTTTGCAATGTCAGTGTTAGTATCCCTGTTTCCTATTATGCAAAAGTTTCTTTGGAGAAAATGAGTTATGAGACATGGTGCTTGTAAATCAAAGTTAGTGTGCTTGCTGCATATTAAGTGTTGGAATTCTACATTAAAATGACAAACCATGATATTTCTCTATAGATAGTCTTTGTACGCATAAACTGACTACAGCTTCTACCTCTCCATTATATTCCACCAATTTGAAAAAAAAAACACATTAAAAGTAAGTAAAAAACAAGTATCATGAACAGTCCACGAAAAGGCAGGCCATGACTTCTCTTATGAAAAGACTGCAACAGAATTATAGCAGAATTAAACGACACTTCAAGCTAGCAAAAAGTTCTTTTATTATAGATAGATAAGTGCTTTCACTTAGAGCTTCATCAGACCATTGACAAAATAGTGGTTATGAAATCATTTAAATAACATTCACTATCCAATCAAATACAACCAATTAACTTATAGCTAACATTCTTAAAAAGATACTCATCAAATGTATTGTAGACATAGAAATAAACTAAATAAAATACATACATAATCTACTATTTCAGGCACATAACTAAGAATCTTGCATGCTCATACAACAATACCTATCTGTAATAAAAGAACTTTTTGCTAGCTTGAAGTGTCGTTTGGATTCTGCCACAATTCTTTTGTAGTCATTTTATAAAAGAAGTCATAGCCTGCCTGTTCATGGACTTTTCATGATACTTGTTTTTTACTTTTTATTTAGTTTGAACGCTTCCACGTTTATCCATGCTGTGCAGTGTTCGTTTTGGTACATTAAAAGTAAGGCTTTAAACTGCTTACAAAATGACTGTAAAATTGCAATCGTAAATTAACCAAACTAATAGCTGCTGCTTTGAAAAATAGAAATACTTCAATTATGAATTCCAGTTTGGGACTTACCAAGGACATAGAGACATGTTTTCAAGAATTTAGGTAAAAAGATTATCAATCCAGAAGTCTAATCAAGGACATGTAAATCACATTCTGCGGCAGAAATACACGTTTCAACAATTTAGAAAAAAAAATATGTATGCTAGAAGACTGTTATAACAACACCCTTTCAAAAATAAAACAACTGCAAAACTTGATTAAGCAGTTAAAGGATAACCTACTATCCTTGGAAGGTAGATTGAGGAGAGATAACCTCATTATTAAGGATTTGGGAGAGCACTACCAATTTAATAACCTAGACAACTGAAGGATTAGCCAGTGCTTTGCCTACTTATGTTATTGCTAAATGACCAAAAGCTTTTCATTCCCCAGGTCAGTCTGCACATTTTTAACTTACAGAAACCTCCTATGGCTGAAGATGGATTTTTAAATTTGCTAGCAGCTAAGTAACACAAGCTAATATTCTGGAAAAGTTTTAATACCAAATAATTAATAATTTATACAAACGGGTGAGTATAACATTATTCAACATGTTGACAAACATTATTTTCTTGATATAGCATCCTTTTCTTGGAAAGGTTTAGATTATCAAGCTGTGTGCAGAGAGCAACTTGTACATATCTACAATAAGCTATTTACTGACTTTGTTATCAAGGGTTGTTTTTTTGAAGATGTTTCCCTTTTAATGTGTTATTATTTAAACCTTTTAACAGCAGCACTTTTCAGGTAGATATTTCTTTATTCCGCATCATCCTATGACCCTCTACCCAGTGCTCCAGGTCTACTAGTCAACTCTTAACACCCCCAGATTTCTCTGTTGTTGGGTCGGAGCTTGTCTGAATCTTAAGGGTGTCCTGGGTCTCTGACTGTCAATAATCAGGAGGGCAGGTTTGCATATGACCTATCCAGTTGCTCTCCTATTTTGTTTGATGTTAGCGGTACCATCTGAAGGGAGTGTGTGCAGCAGGGATTTGTAATATATCAACCCCCTCCCCCTGCAGCAGCTCAGTCATGTTTACTATCTTTTTTCCCCTTTGGAACATGTTTTTACAATTGTGATGTCCCCAGCCATCACCAGGAATTGTTGCAGGAAATACCCACAGAATCACTCTCCCATGAGGGATGGTAATGCCTTGTTAGCCCATCATGCTGGGCCATAGTCAGGGCTTTATCTTTCTATGCCATATTTGATTAATGTCTCCTTAGGATGCTTTCTACCTTGCAACTACTGCTGCAAATGCATTTCAGGTGGACTCCATTTTTAGTGATACAGGTGTGAAGTTAATGATGTCCTCCATAGAGTAAATGTACATATATTAGAATGCAGTCTAGTTGTTTTTTGTTTAAAATGCATACAAGCCTGTAGTATACAAAGTTTGGTAACAATACATAGTTATGGGAATGGCAAGCTGTAAAATTCACCTTTAAAATGCAAATTATAATTCTTTGAAGGATTTCTGGCATACTCCTGCTCAAGGTCATTAGTGTGTGTGTGTGTGTGTGTGTGTGTGTGTGTGTGTGTATACACACAAGCACACAAGCACGCACACACAGACACACACACACACGCACGCACGCACACACACACACACACACACACACACATATATATATATATATATATATATATATATATATATATATATATAAATATATATATATATATATATATATATATATATATATATATATATATATACATATTTACTCATATAATAACCCATTGAGGTGGTCATGGTCTTATGAGTTCCACCAACAGTCAGTTTTATCTACTGCAGCACAAGTAATCAACTAAGTATAAATGTGGAATTGGCTTTGTTGATATGAATGAAACCTGTACTGCTCAGGTTATGTTGTAATGATAAAACTGTATTGTGTTACTGCTTTCAAAGTATTCAAAATCAATATACAATTTCTACTTCAAATCTGTACTTTAATGAATATTAAGTGCTGAATCTATTTTGTCAAAATATGTCCTCATTCCTGCATTTTCCCTACATCTTATAATTTAGACAACACTGTAAGTTTAATACATACATTCATACTAATATTTCAGCCACAGGCAATCATTTCCTGTTAGCCTGCCAATATACCATAACAGTCATTCCCATAATAACTGTCCAGGTTGTCCATAGCAATATATAAACTACTGCTTGATTTAATATAATTTGGTGGTTTATTCCATGCATCAGTTAATGTCTCAGAGAAGCAATTAGTGCACATCTCATTCTTATATAATCTTCTACATAGGCTGTCTGATGATTCTCTACAACTATTTGATAACTCCAAACATTTCCAAACGTAGTTGTCATTACATGATCTAAATACCTGTATAACATCTCCTCTTAAATATCCATGTGAGATACCATACAGGTTCAGATATTGTCTTTTATGATAACTTAAATTTTCATATCCATGAACACCCTTGATGCATTTCTGCTGCAGTCTTCCCAATTTAGTCGTGCTTTTTTTCTTAAAAGTTTTCCATATTATTATTCCACACTCCAATTTTGGTCTAACATAACTTACAAACAATGGTTTCATTATTTCTGAATTACTAGTCTTTATACATCTTTTTATACAACCTATAGTTCTATAACTATCATCAACCAATTGGTTAATATGACCAGAAAAACCTGCTGCTGTATCTATCCATATACCAGGATCATAAATGAATCTACAGTTTCAGTCACTGTGTGCTTTATTAAATATTCACCTTCCAGTCTATGTCTTCCAAATCTCATATGCTTAGTTCTGATGTAGTTATCAACATATTAACCTCCTCTGCCCAAATGGTCAATATAGTCAAATTATTTTGCAGACATGTCCCATCTGTCACACATGTAATCAGTTTACCCATTTTCAAGTCATCTACATACAGACTGTAGAACACAAGAAAAATACAACCTAAACAAGTATTGGTCTAGGACAGAGCCTTGTGCAACACCCTGGCTGAAACCTAGAATTTCACCTGTCCAATTGCTGTATGACACTTGACCTGTCCTATTTGTAAGCTATTTATCTATCAATCTTATCAAAATTACATTGATACCTAGTTGTTCTAATTTATTGTTCAGTGGTGTATGAATCATTTTATCAAAGGCTGAAGATAGGTCTACATAAATTATATCACAACATACTTTTATGGCTGTTATTGTTATACAACATCACATTACAGATAGCTACAGAACTATTTGAAACATATGCATGCTGATATATGGTTTCAAGTTGCAGCCTTTCCAGTTTTAACTATAATTTATCCAAAACAACTTTATCCATTATTTTTCCATAACAAAAAAGTACATTTATGGGTCTGTATGATTCTGGGTTTGCTGTATTCCCCTTTTCCTTAAAGATAGGTTTAACAAGTGCATGACTCCAGTCATAAAGAATCTCCTCATACTTAATTGACCTAGTGAATAACATAAATAATGGTACTGCATGATCATGCTAAAGTGTTCTCAGGTCTTTATTACTAATTCTATCTCATCTTTCTCGATATAATCTAATGTAACTTCAGCATCTGACATTATCAAGATGATATTAGGACAATGTATTACCATCTCTGTGGAGCAAGCTGCTTCTATACACATTATACCCAAGAGCCCATTTGTGAATATAGAGAAAAGCTTCCACATGCTAGAGATTGTGCTGAAGAGACTGAGTCTTATTGTGTTGGCGTGCATGACTGGATGTGGAATGCTAATGTATATTTGAAAAAAGCATAGCTATATTCCATTTACTGCAGTTGCCATTTTGGTTATTGGTTGTTATATATCACAATTGATTTTACCTAGGCATAAAATAGGTTGAGCTCACTGGCTCAGATTGTACCATATACCATATTATACCATATTAAGATTATAAGCATATATCATATCCATCCATCACATTTTTCTCATTTTTGCACATGGGGTTGATATTAAATATTAAGCATCTAGCAATGCTTTGTGCCATTCATCCATGTTGAACTGGGTAAAACATGGAATGATAAATTTTAATAAAAATATTGAATATGATCAGTAGTTATTGTGATTAAAATTTTAAGGCTGTTGACTCTGTTTAACTCACTAATACCTATGTGGTGTGGAATGTCGGCAGCCTACACACATCTCAAATTCTATAACATTTTCTGAAAAATAAACTTTAAAAGGATAGGATAAACAAAAGTAAATATTTTGTGTATAAATTGCAACGTTACAGTAAGAAGTATTCTTTACAGGGGTAATAGTCAGTGCATTCATAGACTTTTCCATAAATACTGTGATATATTATAATGCATACAAATTCCAAATTATAATTTTCTAAACTTTCACAACTGTTCATATCTTGAAATCAATACAGCCTTGCTATACATTATTATAACATTTTTATTAACCAGGCATACGCTTTCACATGACAACAAGAAATTCATCTATAAGTGCATGTTTATTAATATAATGCCACAACTTTGAAAACATATGTTTAGTTGTATAATTAGCAATAGTTGTATAATTAGCAATACAAATAATACTGGGTATCTCTCAAGATGTACAACTTACAGTACAAATATTAAAGACAGTTTTATTCAACAGCATCTAAAGTTTCACCTAATGTCATGTACTGTAACTTGCTTTTTGAATTATTAAGTACAGATGGAAATAGTGCTAATTTTTATATTGGGGTTTTACGTCATATACCTCAATAAAATGTAGGTATCTCAGTTATGAGAATATGAACATAAATCTGACAATATGAATAACATGTGGTAAACAAATATTAAGTTCTCCACAGTAGGACATCCTAGACTAAAACTCTGAGTCTCAGATGGTTCTCTTTCTTGCACACTACAGGGGGCCGCCATAACCCAAAGTGACACTGAGCTTAAATACTGGATGTGTGACTTTAAAAAGTTAATTGTTTTCCTATACACTGCTTTTATTTTCTCACCTTTGTTCCCAGTAATTCATCCTTCCATAGCTCACTGAGATTCACATGACATCTTGTAGCCAATCCAATGTTCTTAGCTAACAGATGTTGCTTGGTGCTTTGTTTGTGTTTCACTTACCTTAAATCAGTCTTTCCATTTTTGGGGTAGCATTTTGCAAGATTCTGCAAATTGCAGTTTAGGCATTGCATTATGGGACTTCTTGAATAGGCTGGACTACAGAGCAAGCAATTAATTTTATATTGTTGTCTGTTAGCCTAACAGAATCAAATGAAATGCTGCTGTTATTCATGGCAAACATTGCTGTAATGCCATTTTATGGTAGATTCAGCAATAATTATTGTCAATTATTATTGAACCAATTATGATAATGCCTAATTAGCCTTTGTGGATACAGTTGGCATGCACTGGATATGTAATATAACAGCTGAAGTTTGTCTCAGTATATATCAGTTTCATGTGGTTGTTGATAGTGATAACATTTTCTGGAAAATCATCTCAATATGGTTTTCCCTAAAGGCAGTTGACTAGAAGGGGTCAGTACATTGTTTATATCATTTGATGGTTCATTATTCAATTGCCATTCAATTCATTGTTCCTGGTGTGGATTAATCACATTGTTAGATTTTGGGTAGGCTTGTCCTTGACCATAAGCCAGTGCATCTCTCTCAAATTTCTTCTCTTTCCTCCTTGGTAGTTACCTTATCCACCTCCAAGAATATATGCTTATATTCATCAACAAAATTATCAAAAAGCTAGTCATTCATAATGGTTTGTTTCAATAGGGACATCTCCTGATACAAGATATCATTCACTATATGGTTGTGCTTAATTAAAACCTTCATTAATTTACAGCCGTGGTGATCGAACATATCAATCAGCTCATTATGTAAATCTGACTCTGCCACCATTCCATTTGGGTACTTTCAACTTCTAAGCCCTTTAGGGTCCCTCTGAACCTTCATACACTCAAGAAAATATGCATTCTCCATTTGTAACTTCCTGCATTTTCAGCAATTTATTTTCAAATTGCTGTAAAGACTGTTTCAAAGTACCAAATTCTCTAGGAGTTTCAGTCTTAAAACTCATTGAGACACTAAACCAGGCAGCAAGATTGATATGCATTCCAGCACAAGCCCTATTGAATGCAGCTAGCATTGCCATTACGTAAAAGACTAGGTGCACCTTGACCTGAAGGAATCAAACAAAATTGAGAACCATTAAAACTGTCTCTTTTCCTCTTACAAGTACATCCACAAACTTGTTGCAAGAACTGCTGGAAATTTGTTGGGTGAACCTCATCTTATTAACTTGATGTGTCCAGGGTATCAGCAATGCAGTGGAGACAGTCATGGATGTCAGACTGTGCTGCATCCATAACCCTGAGCATTCATCTGGAGTTCCTTTCAGACCATGCCTGTGTCTCTACGATGGTCTTAAATATATGCCAAGTGACACGTGATGAGACACCTGCAACAGGTGGTGGAAGGACAGCAGGCCTCCTATGAGCACCCATATCAATCCACCTGTTTGGAAACTCGCCAACTGTTTGACTATGGCTAGTGTTGATACTCACTGCAGCCACAGTAGCCACACTTCCCTATTCAATGTCCCCTCCCTTCAACTGTCCAGTATCTGTGGTCTCAGGAGACTGGGTATGCCTAGTCATACTGATTGTGTACAGTGATAATGAGGGTGGACAAGGGATGTAAACCTATGTGACAGATTCAGCCCCTGGAACCCCCAGCTGTGCCTCACTTTGGCCACCATCATCATCAGAGCTGAAGAGACACTGACTTCAGATTGTGAAGAAGACAACGACCAACCTCCCAGGTCACCTGTGATGGAAAGGGGAAAGCATCACATTAATACCTGCACTACTATGCTCTGCAGTACTATGTTTCAATACATGTTAAGCTGTATACACTGCTGTCACTGTTATAGACTTATACAACCCACAATCTGAGATAGTAGGGCCCGAGGTCATTACTTTCTAAACCACATTTGTAAATATTTCAGAATAACAGCTCTTTGAATTGGATTCTAATGACCAATACATAAATTATATGCACTTCTGACATTCTGCAGAACTCTGCACAGTTTACAGGTATGGCCATCTGATAAGTCCTGTCAATACTGTGAAATCAATCACTGTGGTCGGACCTACAAGAGCTTGGTATGACCACAGTGCGTACAGTCAGAACGTATCTCCACATTTTTCAATCATGCAGACAGTTCATGTATCCAGCCAGCAGGCCAGGGTTGGCACTTTAGCTAGTACCTTGAAGTAAATCTACATCTATGACAAAAATGTTTTGTGCTTACCAGTTGTAGGGGCATGGCCTCTTCCTATTCTTGACAGTCCTGAAAAACAATTGAGGGAGAGGTAATGTAAACAGCACCACATGCTACAGTATAATACTGGTAGTATGTTCAAATATCTCCCAGTTACAGTAGCTGGTATAATAACAGGTATGTGGGTCACAATCTCTGCATGAGCTTAAAACTGTAGGTAACCTACTTCCCACCACCCCATATAACACCTGATACCCACATAAAACTATGTACAGCCAGACATGCTAAATGCTACAGTATTCTGATGCTGATTCAACTAAACATACCTGGATGCTCCCCTTGGGTGGAAATGGTGGCACCCAGATCCACAACGTATGGTGTGATAGAAGCCTGGGAGCTGCCCTGGGTTGCAAGGTTTGCCAGGAATTCCTCAGTGGCTGTCAGAGGTTGTTCTGCTACAGGCCCACCACCAGTGACCTGATGATCCCCAGCCACATCCATTGCCCTTCTGCATACCGGGTGGCTCATGTCTGTGGAGCAGTGTCGCACCTGCTCATATGTGTGATTCTGATGGTCCATAGTGTTTATGTTATGGACCAGTCCATCCCACAAGGCATGTCATTCCTGCCTATTTGCCCTCCCTCTGGACAGTAGTCTTGTCATAATGACTCAGTTTTGAGGTTGTTTTCCACCTCATTGAAAGGTGGGCAACATCTAGCATGCATGTTATCACCTGAAATAAAAAATAATGAGAACACGTTAGGATCACATATGTGGGCGTACAGTATGTACAGATAGAGCAGTTAAGGAAGGCTATCACTATTCCTCATTAGATTACACATCTCATATGCCACAGTGTGGCAATCATTCAAAGGGTGTGGAGGTATCTACGATAGTGACAATAGTGAACTACACCTGCTTGCGCCATGACAGATACTCACATATGATCACACACTCAACACAGGAGTCCACTTGTAGTATGGGCCATAGCAGGAATGCCCCCCACCCATAACATATGCCTATAGTTCAATGTCAAAACATAGCTGTGTAGTATTATAACTGCCAACAAAGGCAGTATCCAGGAGACCTGTGTCCCTAGTGAACAGACAGCATTAAACCCTTGCTGTAGTCTACATCCTCTGTAGGTGTTACACAGCTGCAGATCAACGGCATGTCATCGGTACAGTTCTAAGAAAGGCTTACTGATATAATTCCCATTCCCCCTGAGTATATTAAAACATATGCATCATGTTGAAAACAAAATGGTTACATACCTGATGAAGTACAATACTCCTCTTTTGTAATATACAAATATATATGTGTTGTGACAATGAGTTCACCATAGAAAGTAACTTTCATACACAATGGCTTCCCTGGCTAGGAGTTTGCCTTTTTAAGATGGGTTTCATTAACAAGTGATTGCCTCTGAACCAATCTGTGGTTGAGTAATGCTAACTGAAGCATACACAGCTGATTTGCAGTGTAATCAGGCAATCCCATGCAACTATTGAAGGAGATATAAGGCCTCAATGTAGAATCCATCTCCTTTCTCATATGATGGGGTGGAAATGCTGGGTAGAAATACTATGTCAGCACTGAGAGAATGTCTGTAGTAGATACTTATTACATACACATGTTTTTGCTGCTTCTGCTGCAGGCAATACGCATAGTGAGAGAGGCTGCAGAATGTGAAGGACAACACCTATGAATAACAGTGTGGTCAGTGGCAGCCCTGGTCTACAGCCAGAGCCTGATTGAGGGGACCCATCCCACAGGATATTGATGCATGTGTTTAAGGTAAGTATGTTAGTCAAAGATATCATTAACAGAGTAAAAGGAAACATGTTTGTTGTGTCCTTGAACAAGGTGCAGCTACATTTATCATTATGTCAACCATTTGGACAACTGCCAAGCCATGTGTTACATTATAGTAGTCATCTGGAACATGTGTGCTGGCAAGCCTTGTTCCTAGCATGACCTCCATATGCATATGTTTGTTGTGCAGCTGTGCTTATCTGTAATTTCAGTAACAGATGATTGTGTGCTTCAGTCTATTACTGGGCCTATTACATAACTTAAAATCCTCTATGAATGCATAGTAATGCATGACCTGACACTCTATGCACTTTCTAGTGTTGCAGTAGGAATATGCCAACTGTGTTCCTATCTGTAGGCTGTTGACATCCATCACTGAAAAGCAAATATTCCATCTGAAATGCATTGGGTGGATAAATAATTGATGACACAGTCATTCATTTCAGAATTCACAATGCTGATGTACACATACATGTGTTTTAAATGCTACACACCACTGGATTTGAACTCAGGACAATGTGTACCAAACATTAATGTTTTCAAAGGATTTAATAGACTGATCTATTGAGTCACTGTTAGAGCAGATGTATTTTTTCAACATACAATTACACACTTACAGGCTGTACCTCATTTACATACATTATTATGTGCATGGCTTTATAAGGATGTATTTCTCCACCAGAGTCCCAGTTAAACACCTATTTTGCCATTAATGTTTTAGCAGGTGTATTTTAAATGTTGCAGATAGAAGTGCACAGTTATCTGCTGTTAGAGACCTCACTTACACATATTATTCCATATCTGGCTTTCTACTGATGCATTCCTTTACCTGACTCCAAGTTACCTTCCCATTTTTTCCCTTACTCTTTGAATAGATTTACACAATGTGGTGTGATGTACAGCCCTGCTTAAACACACTTAATGATGGTAGCTTGGCAATTGGTATGTTTTGCTTAAATCACCTGTATTAATTAACATCTGTGTGGCTTGGCAGGTTGATGCATTGGTCTGCAGGTGTGATGGTCCTGGGTTTGAAATAGGGCACAAGTGTAAAATTTGAATGTGATTATTATTATTTCACACACATATATCAATATAGCTCCATTTAGTTAACCTTAGTTTCCCTGTGCATCGTACAGCATCATGCAAAAAGTTTTAAAGAAATGAAAAATGGGGAGCTAGGACATTAGTGAAATGGGGTACAAGCAGGAGGAAAAGCATAGTGAAAGACGGGTAGGTATGTACAGAAAGGGTGTAGGAAAGAACCATAGACACCCATTTCTTGTACAGCAACAACTGTGTACTTTAACAGTTTTTTAGCTGAATTTGGACTATCACCCCCAGAGAGACGGGTGAGGACAACATAAATGTGTTGTCAAGCCAATTGGACCAAATGAAGTGTGTCCAATGGACAAGTGCGTGATATGGAGAGCTATCTATGGGAAGATCATTTTTTTGTGGGGGGGGCAGGTGGCCACTTTTTTTTAAGGTGAGAGTGGAATATTGGAGAAGGGACATAGGTACATTTGGGGGAGGTAAGTTGGGAAGGTGAGGAAGCTTTTGCAGACAAGACAGACAAGACAGCAGACATGGTTGGTGTGTGACACAGAGCCTACATGGATTTTACTGAATTCTGGGGGAATGTGTATTGCAAAATGTAATGAAATGTATTTATTTTATTTATTTATTTATTTATTTAAGTTTGATGACCGGGGAAGTCTACTGGGCCAAGAAGACCCCGTTTTCAGTGGAGGCTCAGGGAGAAAAGATCCACAATAATTGCAAGTTACATTTCACGTTTTAAAAAAGGACATAGTTCATACAGCTAATTAAACATTTACAGATAATTCCATGAAATTTGCAATTGGCTTATCACAATGTTACAAAAATGAAAAACATAATTCAGTACAAAATTTAAACATTTACATAAAGTGAATATTTTTGTTATAGACTCAATTGTAGGTTTAACATTTCAAAATATATAGCTACTAGCTATTAGTAGGTTAGGAAAATATTATGCAAGGAGAGGGTAATGGTATATTTGAGACTGGAGAGTATAGTACAATAGATATTAGAGAGAAAATTAGTTTTTGGTAGGGGACGGATTGTTTTGGGTGTGATGAAGTAATAGTAGAGGTAGTTGGATGAGTCAGTGTAAGGTGGAATGAGGGGGTGTTAAGTTTGAGCTTGGCAAGGGCATTCCCATTTGGAAGAAAGATGAGAGAGTAGCTGAGATTTGAAATTTGTATAGTTGTGTAGGTTGCGTAGGTGTGTTGGGAGAGAGTTCCACTGTTTACCTAAGGAGTGGGACAGCAGTAGATGGCCAGGAGGTCATGCAGGTTTGTGGACCTGAAGGAGATTTTGGTTTTTGGATCTGAGTGAGAGGTTGGGAATGTAAGGTTTTAAGGAAGTAGTGAGAGCTGGGCAGTTGGCAGGTTTAAAGATGAGCTTGTGGGCAATGGTGAGTTGTAGGTAACTGAGGTAGTTGGGTAGTTCAAGCCAATTGAGGGTGAGGAGGGAGTGGCAGTGGTGAGATGAGTTTTTTTAATTGGTTGCAAATTTGGGGATCTTGTGGTAGCAGGATTCAAGCTTGGACCGAAGGCCAAGATGGAGACTGGAGAAAAGTGGGGCACCATACATAAGGGAGGGAAGTAGGAAGGTGGATGCAAGAGGTTGATGGGTAGAGGGGCTTAGGAAGTGGTTGTACCTATAGAGGAAACCTAACTTTTGGTGGGTTTTCTTGATTGCAGAGCAGATGTGGGTGTCTGTCAAAAGAAAATTATACTTTAAAAATGATCAAAACACGGTAGGTTCAGGTTAAGGCACTTTCATTTGCAGCAAGGAGACAAAAATGTGCTATTACAGAGTTTGTATAACTAGAAACAGGAAATACTTTCATTTTTATACATTCTCTAACTAGACATGGCCTACCAAGCTGACGTAACAGATTACCACCTTTTTCATCATCATCTGTTGACCATCATTCCCATGAATTTCTGCTGATTTATCAATTTTTATGTGAAACTTCCTGAGGAAAACAACATGGCCTTGATTACTACCAGTTAGATACATGTTATGTTACCATTCAATGTACTATGGCTAATTCAAGCACAATGCTAACAGTTCATTTCTCTAATAATCCTTTGTCTACTTTATCTCTAAGTTACTGCAGCTGCTCATGTTCTCATGCTTCGAACAGAGCTGATTGTTTAAGATCATTACATTTACAGAATATAATATTGTTCATTCATTCGTTCCTGACCTAGCAGATAAGCACCTGCTTCTCAAGTTCATTTCCAAAAGGCATAAACATGAATATTGCTGTACTAGCAGTTACTAGGTCAGAGGGCATCTTGCAAGTTTCAGAAAGCATACTGCAGTTTTCAAAAAGCAACTTTTTCAATCTCAAATGAAACTCAATTTATATATAACACAGTGCATGAAAAATAGAATGAAAAGCGTATTAATTAATTTGATTATTAATTGGCATTAAGCATACACACATTAATACATATTTTTCTAACATTTCCCTCCTGTTAATACTTTTTAATTCTATTTTCAAAAAAGGATAAACAGTTTGCTTCTTTTCCTAACCTCTTCCAACCAGGATTTGCAGTTAAGAAAGTCATTCAGTTTAAACTTTTATGAAAGTGTTTCGCATTCTAGCAGCTCTTCAAATTCAGTACTTTGATACATAGTCTCAGATACTGATATATCTATGAATTCTTTGATTAATTTCTTCATGCAGGGGATTCCACAACAAACACAAACTCCTATTAGGAGTAATCCTACCCCAATGGCAATCAATATGTTCATTAGGATGGAACCCCACCCCCCAAATACATTCTGGAAAAAGTCTGTCAGAGGGTTTGGGCCTGGTTTGGTCATGGCCGACACTTGCTGAATCACCTCGAGATGATGGATAATCTCATGCTGATGATCAGGAATAAACACACAGCATTCTTCTTTGATTAAAGTGCACATCCCACCCCTTGCCGCTAGGGTGAAGTCAAGAGCCATTCGGTTTTGGAGTACTACAGTTCTCATGGAATTCAGTATATCAGTTATCAGTTCAAGAGCAGAAAAAGTCGCATTACTCATTACTTCAAGAAGTTTTGACAGTTTTCGCAGCTCCCATATTGATTTAACTGCATCATATGCAGGTAATATACCTGCCCAGGATATGACAGCATCACTCAAGTCCATGTGCGCAAGTTTGGTTCTCACATTACGATGGTCTTTCCAGCCCGCTTCGATCTGTCCCACTGGATTCTCAGGTTTCTTAACAGTCTTTTTGGTCACATATCGGGTATTTCAAATATTTCCCTGAGGCAAAACTGCAGTGTGTCGGATGGCCGGGACCAGGTAACCCAAAAAACAACTGCCAGACCAATTCTCAGGTAACCATTTATATGCTTTTTTACCACACACAAAATAACAGTCCTCTACTTTAGTTGTTACCTTGTTAAGAAATGACTGCCCTGCATGAAACATTTTCCTATCTATTACAGATAACTGTTTGAAAAGTACAGGATTATGTTGTACCTGATCAAGAGTCTTATGCATAAATTTCAGAAATGAGTCATAATCTGTACTACAAGATCCACCTAAATCATTTGTTTTTTTTATAACATTTATACTGTACGGTGACGTTACACTTACTCCATCCCACTTAGATGGTATCATTTTTGTAAAAACATACAATTCCTTTTTGTGTTACAGGCAAATACAGTGCTACCTTATCATGTGCTTTAATAGCAACTGTGTCAAAAACCAGATTTTCCCAGGTCTCATTGACCCCTAGGGGGATAGCAGCCATCAATAAACCCCCGTATGCTGTTGGTATGGCCGTGCAGACCCAGCAGTTCGAAACATTAAAAGTGTCAGCATACACACGTGTAATTGCTAAGTGTTAAAGTTCGGATGCCAGTCTATGTTTGGTTCATTACGTTTAATCAGTTCAACTTTCATGGCAGGAAAAAGAAGTGGCCACAACAAAAAGAACAGTGTGATTAGCATAGTTATTAAAATGATCATACAAGTTTTCTGAGGTTGCTCAATGTCTCTATTCACTCTGTACCTGGCTATTATGTTCTTGTTGTACAACAGTAACAAAGCTTTTGTCCAATTCAAAGTTCTTAACCAGTTTACAATGCGTCAAATGAATCCAGGAAGCTTGCTCCACGATCTTGACTGCAGTGGGTGTCGACAGTAGTACCTGGTATGGTTCTTCCCACTTCGGAGAACTCCAGTTCTTTCGCTTCACAATTTTCACCCAGACCCAGGTGCTTGGGGCTACTGGTGCTTCCGATTTCGGTTGCTCTTTATCTGAAACAGAATTTAACTGCAAAAGTTTGTTATTCAAAAATCGTCTCATATACCCTGCAAGTGAACTGTCAGCCTCTTGCTCTGCAGACATGAGAGGTTTCCACTGAGGTGTATAATATGCCCTCCCAAACAAAGTTTCAAAAGGAGTCAATCCCTTTGCATTTGGAACAGTTCTCATGCTCAACAGTGCTAAAAGCAAACAGTGCACTCAGTTCTTTTGTGTCTCACTCATCAGCTTCCTAAGTTTACTCTTCAACACCCCATTATGCCTCTCTACTAACCCTGCAGATTGGGGGTGGTAAGCGCAGTGATTTTTTAACAATATTCCAAAATAACGACTAAGTTGCTGCACTGTTTGGTTCACGAAATGTGTACCGTTATCACTACAAATCTTTTCCGGTATACCAAATCTGGGTATAATTTCTTTAACAAGGACCTTTGCAACAGTAGCTGCATCTGGATTTTTAGTTGGAAAAGCTTCCACCCATTTGGAAAACATATCTATAATGATAAGGCAATACGTTTTATTCTCGCATTTATTCAGTTCCATGAAATCCATACAAATAGTATGAAACGGATACGGTGGTGTAGGGAAACTCCCTTGCTTAGGCTTCAATGCCCCTTGTGCATGATGCTTGTTACAAACATGGCATGCTGCACAAAAATTTTTTGTGTAATTTGTAAATCCATAGGTTGTAAACACTCGATTCACTAACTGTACCATCCCCCCTGTTTTGTGTAATTTGTAAATCCATAGGTTGTAAACAATCGATTCACTAACTGTACCATCTCCCCTGTTGAGACATGGCTCTGTCCATGGCTCAACAAAGCTGCATATCTAAACAAGTTAGATGGCAAAATTGGTTTCTTTTCCTTTGAGATGTACAGTCCCTTTTCAAGGATTGCTTCTCGTTTCATCCACTTCTGTTTTTCTACATTTGTAGTAAGTGTCTGCATTGTTTTTAACATTTCTAAATCTAAAATCTCAGATGGTTATAGTTCCTCACTCAAAAGAAAAGCTTCTGAGGCTGAAGCTGCCTGCTTCGCAGCTGTATCAGCCCGCGCATTACCTTTTGAAATCCTATCCTGTTGCTTAGTATGAGCTACACATTTGCAAATAGCTACTTTTTGAGGTAACTGAATAGAGTCTAATAAATCTAAAATGAATTGCGCATGATTAATTGGTTTACCAGTAGATGTTATCATTCCTCTATTTTTCCACTGCTGCGCAAAAACATGTACAGTAGAAAAAGCATACTGACTGTCAGTATAAATATTCACTTTCTTACCTTTTGCTAAGGTACATGCCCTTGTCAAGGCAATCAATTCTGCTGCTTGTGCAGATAAATTGTGTGGTAAAGATTTTGCTTCTAAAGTTTCAGTATCAGAAACGATTGCATACCCCACTAGGATCTGTCCTGTAGGACCCCTCCTGCACGAGCTGTCCACATAGCATGTCACCTCGGCATCATCCAAGGGAACATCTGTAAGGTCTTGTCTAGGTAATGTTTTTTGCTCAATCTCCTGCAGGCAGCAGTGCGGTTTGCCATCTGCAGGGGTTGGGAGCAAGGTTGATGGATTCAAAGTTTTGCATCATTCAGTTGTCATATGAGGTTGGCTCAACAGTATAGTCATACAGGAAAGATGTCTAGTAGGAGAAAGATATGCTACTTTTTCTTGCAGTAAAATAATTGCGACTGCATGAGGCACTCTCAATGTGAAAGGGTGGAATAACACTACTGAGGCCAAAGCCTTGCACTGTCATTGCAGCTGCAACTACTGCTTGTACACAGTGGGGCAGAGACCGCGCCACTGGGTCTAACTGTGATGAATAGTAAGCTATGGGGCGTTGCTTGTCCCCATGCTGCTGTGTCAATACTGATGTCATATAACCCTGCTTACAGTCTACAGTTTGAAAAAATTGCTTATGATAATTTGGTAATCCTAAAACTAAGGATGATGCTATCAGTTGTTTCAGTTTGCAGAAAGCTGCTTCTGCTTCTGGTGTCCATTGTAATAATTCCTGTGCCGCCATCGGCTTTTTGAATATTAAATTAGCCAGTGAAGCAGATTCCAAAGCATAATTTGGTATCCAACTCCAACAAAAGTTAGTAGTTCCCAGGAAGGATATCATTTCCTTCTTGGTAGTTGGTCTAGGTGCTTGTAATATTGCTGTTTTTCTATCTTCATCTAATATTCTACCTTCTTTGGATATAACATATCCTAGGTACTTAACTTGTTTTCTCCAAAGTTGTAGTTTGTTTTTGCTTACTTTGTTTCCTTGAGTAGCTAGAAACTGTAATAATGCTATGGTGTCCTCTTTACATTCTTGCTGGGTGGGGGCTGCCAGCAGAACGTCGTCTACATAAAGTAAAATCTGACTACCTTTCGGTGGGATAAATCCCACCAGGTTGCTTGCCATTTCTTGTGCAAATATTGTTGGACTTTCACAATATCCCTGTGGTAATCTCGTATATGTATACCGTTTCCCCTGAAATGTAAATGCAAACCAATGTTAGCTGTCGGGGAGTATCGGTATTGAGAAAAATGCATTACTAATATCTACCACAGAAAAATACTTTTGCTGAGGTTTTAAATCATTCAGTAAGGTGTGCGGATCTGGCACCATTGGTGCCCTGGGTATAACTGCATTATTTACAGCTTGTAAATCTTGGACCATACGCCATTCCCCGTTTGCTTTCCTGACAGGAAATAAGGGTGGATTACATGGTGAATCAGGAGATTCTATTAAGACTCCTTCCTTAAGTAAGGCTGCTATTATAGGTTTAATCCCTATCTCTGCATTCTTTCTCAAGGGATACTGTCTTTTCTGAGGTCTAAATGCTGACTTTGGTGTAATAGTAACTGGTCCTGTTTTTCGTATAAGTCCTACATCTGATTTCCCTGTTGACCAGAGAGTCTCTGGTATGTTTCACAAGGCTTTTTCCTCTTCATCCAATAAGAGTAATACTCAGCTATTCTTACTAGCCTGTGAGTGCACAGCTGGGTGTGTCTGTGTTATCCAATTCAATTTCTGTTTCTGTACTCCTTGTTCGGAGAGTTCTAATTCTGTCTGCTTTTCCCACCTTGTGACTTTTTCACCTAAGTCTGCCCATTTCAAATTTCTATTCTTAGTTAAGCAAACATGTGGCAATCAATTAGATTTGTAAAGTGCTAAAAATTCCTGGGGCAATGAACAGCTTACTACACTGTTTCCTTCTGCGTCCCAGTACAAGTTTCGTAACACTAGTCTGGTTGCATGGTTCTGAAACAATTCCTGCTCATATTCTTTATCAGGTCCTGGTCTATTACAGTAATATAGAATACAATGCAACAAATGCTGTTTGTCAATGTCAAGAGAGGGGGACTTACTGATGGCTACATTCATCAGTTCTTCGGTTACTGCCCCTGGACCAGTCGTAACCAAGTCCTGGCTGTACCAATAATATGGCTCACCCTCCGGTTCCACTACAAAAGTATCCATTTGTCACTGTGCTTCCATACCCTGCATGGTTGGAACTACGGCTATGCCAAATATCTGCATTAAGTCTCTACCTAAAAGGTTTACTGGGCAGTTTGCAGAAACTGCAATTTTACTTTTCTGGGTCATTCCTGAAACGGGGTCTGTTATCGCTATATCATGGGAGAGTGGCTCCCGATGCAGCTGTCCATTAGCTGCTTTCAATAGTATATAATCTGGTGATTCTGAATCTTCTGGTAATTTGGAAGGGTGTATCAGGGTCCGTGAAGCCCCTGAGTCGCACAAAAATGTGACTTCCCTCCCCTCTACCAGAAGCGTCACTTCCGGTTTTGTATCTGCTAAGTAAAGCTCTAGGCTCAATAAGGCTAAGTCCAAAATTTCATTTTCCTCAATGTCTACAAATTCATGTACATCCTCTACCCCTTCTGTCATATCCTCTACCCTTGCTATCACATTTGTACTTGTCTTTTCCTGTTTATTTCCATTTAGTGATTCCTGACTATCATATAGTCATTCCTCATCCTCCTTATTTTCTGTAGTCACTTTCTTATTTAGCCTGCAATCCCTTGCTAAATGTCCTTTTTTCCCGCATTTAAAACATTCACCTCTTTTCTTCCTTTCTTCAAAATCTTCTGATTGCTTGTCAGATTGTTTATTTCCCTGGGTATTTTTCTTACCCTTTTTCCCAGTTTGTACTACAAATACTTCTGACCCATCTTCTGCTGAAAATAGTTGAGTTTTCTTTTTCTTTTTACTATTAAAATGTCTCTCTGCATGTCTAGCATATTCAAGTAATGGCTGCAATCTACTTGTACGATGATCTACCATGTGCTTTGTAATAAAGCTGCTAATGGGAGTTATACTACCCTTCAAGAATGCATTCTTTAGCTGTTGCTCATAAGGGGAATCTTGTGTCTGGTTTTCTGGTATCTGCATTCCGCAGTGGTTATTAAAACACTCTAATAATCTAGCATAATATCTATCAACTGTTTCACCTTCTTGTTGAATGCACTGATTGATGCAAGTCCAATCAGCCCTAGGCTTCCACTTTTCAGAGATTCGGTCTGTCAGACCTTTTACTCTGCCATCCAATTCTGCATTAGTATGTAGGAGTGGTCTAAGCTGTGCGTCACGAAGATTCCAGTCGCCACTGATCATGTGACAATCTGGACCTACAATTTGTCTAACTACTTTTCCTACTTCTTCTCCGTTCAAATGGTAACTTAATCTCATACCCTGTAAGTTTTCTAAAAATTTTCGAAAATTCACTTTCGGATGGGGAATTCCCTCCGTGGCTTTCCAGATATCTTCCGGTGTCTACGGCCTATAAACTAAAAGAGTCAGATCCTGTCCTGCCTGTCCTGCCTGAGGATTTGGTACTTCTATGAGTGGACATATTTCTTCCTCACTCATAGCTTGTGATTTCCTATTTACTTCACATAGTTCAATCTCCCTTCTCAAGTCGCGTGTTCAAGACCTTGTCTCGATAGGATCCCAGACAAATGGTTTTGATGCTGTGGAAACAGCTGGGTATAGTGGAGGTGGATCAGCTTGTCCACTCGCTTCATATTCTGGTAAGAGAAGCGGAAGGGGTGAAGGAGAGGCCGTTGCTATTACCAAGTTATTATCTTCTTTGTCTAAGAACATCGTTTTTGAAATTTTTATCTTTTACTCCCTGCAATTTGCTTCCTCAAGCCACCTATGCGCCAGAGGGACTCCTAATTGTCGTTGCTTTTTTAATTTACCTTTTGTGTCTGTTTTTAGTTGCCTGACGAGTTTAATAAGTGCGAGTTTATCTAAATTACCATCGAATTTATACTTATCAACCCATTTTGAATAATACTTAACATTGTCGGCACGCTGTAATTGCATATATTTCGTGTCTTCAGTTAGGGGTGGGTCTTGGGAACTTTTCGTACACTGGTTTCCCATTGTTGCCTTGGCTTAAGCTGTAAATTGTTACGTAACCCTTCTTATCATGTGGTACCACGGTTCTATACCTTTTCGCAGTTTATCTAGAATAACTGCCTACCTATCCTGTTTCCCTGATCTATGACAAAACAGTAACCCCTTTTTTGTCCCTGATCTGCACATGCAAATCTTCCTGACAAAAACAGTTCTGTAACTAGTCCCTGATCTTAAAACAGAAATAAGGTAATTCCTCCTTACCTGACCCTCCGTGAGTTGACTCGTCCTCCAATCCCAGATCAGAAACAGTGGCTGGCCTCTTTCGAACGACAATTCAGTTGGAGGTCTTTCAAAACAGAAGAGCCAATTTGGCCTCTTCTCCGTACGGATGCATGCCACCGGGCCCAATTCTGACCTAGGCCTAGAGCGAGAGGTACTTTCCGGTCCGATGGACCAAACTGTGAAAAGAAAATTATACTTTAAAAATGATCAAAACATGGCAAGTTCAGGTTAAGGCACTTTAATCTTGCAGCAAGGAGACAAAAATGTGCTATTACAGAGTTTGTCTAACTAGAAACAGGAAATACTTTCATTTTTATACATTCTTTAACTAGACATGGCCTACCAAGCTGACGTAACAGATTACCACCCTTTTCATCATCATCTGTTGACCATCATTCTCATGAATTTCTGCTGATTTATCAATTTTTATGTGAAACTTCCTGAGGAAAACAACATGGCCTTGATTACTACCAGTTAGATACATGTTATGTTACCATTCAAGGTACTATGGCTAATTCAAGCACAATGCTAACAGTTCATTTTTCTAATAATCCTTTGTCTACTTTATCTCTAAGTTGCTGCACATGTTCTCATGCTTTGAACAGAGCTGATTGTTTAAGATCATTACATTTACAGAATATAGTATTGTTCATTCATTCGATCCTGACCTAGCAGATAAGCACCTGCTTCTCAAGTACATTTCCAAAAGGCATAAACATGAATATTGCTGTGCTAGCAGTTACTAGGTCAGAGGGCATCTTGCAAGTTTCAGAAAGCATACTGCAGTTTTCAAAAAGCATCTTTTTCAGTCTCATATGAAACTCAATTTATATATAACATAGTGCATGAAAAATAGAATGAAAAGCGTATTAATTCATTTGATTATTAATTGGCATTAAGCATACACACATTAATACATATTTTTCTAACAGTGTCAAATTTTAGTTCTTTATCAATAATGATGCCAAGAAGCTTAGTGTTGGAACGATTTCAAGGAAGATGTTGTTTTGGCTCTGTATGGTGATATGGATTTGTCAATGGATTTTTTGATAGGGGGGAAAGCATTAGTTTGGTTTTATTTGCATTTAGTACCAGATGGTTAGACTTCATCCAGGTTTCTGTTTTGGAGAAGGCTAGTTGGGTTTTTGTTAGGCACTTGGAGGAGGAGAAGGCTGAGCAGATGATTGTTGAGTCATCTGCATATTAGATGATAGATGAGTCTGGGATGGATTGGTGAAAGCTGTTAATGAATAGGTTGAAGAGAAGAAGGCCAAAAACAGAACCTTATGGGACACCTGTGGGTGTGGGAAAGAAGGGGGAGGTTGAAGTTTTCCATTGGAGAGCTTGTTGGTGGTTGGATAAGTAGATGGAAAACCAGCTGATGTTGGTAGGAGAGAGGTATATGGTGGAGAGTTATGATATAAATAGGGTGTGTTAGATGGTGTAAAAGGCCTTTGACAGATCTAGGAATAGTGTGGATACGAACTTGCCTGAGGCACGTTCGAGGTTTATAGTTTTAAGAAAGGAAAGAAGGGCAGTCATGGTGCTGTGGCCAGGGCAGAAGCCATGGTGGGTAGGGGAGAGGAGATTGTTTAGTGTTAGGTGTGCCATGAGTTGTGCTTGTATTGTTTTCTCTACTATTTTTGAAAGAGGGGATAGGATGGCAATAGGCCTGAAGTTGGTGATATCAGTATTTTTGCCACCTTTGTGGAGGGGGATGATGTAAGCATTGTGCCAGATAGAAGGGACATATGATTCTTGTATGGATCTATGTATAAGAATAGAGATGGGATAGGCAATGCTGTCTGCAGATTGTTTGAGGAAGGTGGGTGGAAGGTTGTCAGGTGTATTGAGACAGGGTTTGAGTTTTTATAGTGCTTGTTGAGATGGGCTTGAGGCAGAAGGATGCAGAGGAAAGCTGATGATTGAGGTGGTGGTTGGGGAGGAGGGGTGGTGGTGGAGAAGGGGGGTGGGAAGGAGGCTGATAGTTTAGCTATGCAGTCTATGAAGAATGAGTTTAACTGGCTGGGTCATTCAAAGTTGGAGAGGTTGGTGTCTGGGCAGGGGTTATCTTTGTTGCCAGGCTGCAGCATGGATGAGATTGAGTCCAGAGTTTTTTTGGAATTTGTTGAGTGCAAGGACTGGAGTTTGGAGTAGTGGGCTTTGCGGTTTTTAATTATTATTTTTTTTGTGGAGTTTCGTAGTTGCTTATATGCTAGGATGGTGTTTGGGTTTTTATGTTTTTGATATTGTTTCCATTTTTTGTCCCTTTGGTGAAAGGCTAGTTTACTATCTTTTGATAACCATGGGCAGTGTTTGGTTTTGATGTGTTTTGTTCAAGGGGGGGGGGAGCTTGGGGATTGAGAAGGGTTAGGAATGAGTAATTAAAGTAGGAAATGGCATCATCTAGAGGAAGGGTCAAGTCAGTATGCTTTAAGCATTCGGAGAAAGTTAAAGGGTTAAAAGAGGGGAGGTTGCAGGTTTGGATGTAGTGGTGTTGTTTATGCAGTGGAGATGGGAGACAGTCAGCGAATACTGATAGGTGATCATTGAGAGGATCAGGTAATGTTCCTGCTTTGGTGATAAGGTTTGGGTGAGTTGTTAAGATCTAGACAATGATGATCCCAGAGGTACCATCTTTATTTGGTCTGGTTGGAGATTGTATTAGTTGGTAGAAGTTATACAGGTTGATTGTGTGGGATGGGGCTTCAGAGTTAATAGTATTCCAGTTGATGTTGGTAACACTGAGTATATAGGTTTCATTTTTTATATTGGAGGAGAACCAGGACAGGATGTTTTCAAGAGTTTTGATATTATCACCAGGGGGAATATAGAGGGCAGCAATACATATGGACTTGTGGTTGTTTATTTTTAGTAAACCTATTATAATTTCAGCATTGACAAAGGTTGTTATTTTATTGGGGTAGGGAGTTATGGTATGGGAGGTGGGATAGATTATTGCTACTCCACCTCCTTTTTTGTGGGCTCTGTTGTTGCAAATGATTTGGAAACTTGGTGGTAGGATTTTGCTATCTTTTATATAGGTTTTCAGCCAGGTTTCAGAAATGGCGGTAATGTTAAGGTTGATATGGGAGAGCCAGGCATGGAGGTTAGGGATTTAATTTTTTAGGCTTTGTGCATTAAGTGTTGTGAGGTGAATGGACTTTGAATTTGTGGGTTGAGTAGAGGGTTTGATGAGATTGATATTAGAGCTAGGTCCAGGGTTGGGGTGGATGTCGCTGGCTAGTGAAAGATAGAGATGGTGGAGTAGAAGGGTGAGGCAGTGTGTTGGGCAAGGATAGCTTGGGTTGTGTGAGAGTAGTGATTTTCTGGTACCACATTTAAGAGGGGAGTACAGGGGGGGTTGAGTTGGGACCAGTTTTGGTTTGAAAAAATATATTGGGTTAGAGATAAAGGGTTCATGTGAGATGTATGAGTAAGATGGGAAGTAAGGTTGATGGTAAGATGTAGTGGAGTGTGTGTGAGAGTTATGATAAGGCTTTGAAAAAAGTGTGAGATAGGTAAGAGAAGAGAGAGAGATTAGTAGGGCAAATTGGGTTATAGGGAGAGAAGTTATGTAGAGCATTGTAGGAGGGGTGGATGTTTAGGGTGATGGAGATCCACAGGTGGGTTGGCTTTGGCTTAGGTGTTTTGTGACTGGAGAGGTGTTGAGGAGTCAGGGGATGTATAAAAGTACAGGTAGCGGGGGTGGGTGGAATTTGGGGGCAGAGTATGTGAGCGGAGTGAGCGCGAAGGCCGAATGTAGCGGGTTACACCTTCCAGGAGGAGCAGCAGTCGCTAAACAGAAAACAATCAGAAATAGGGCAGCCTATCATTTCAGTTTGAATGTTACCTTTCTGCATGTTTTTATTATTTATCCACCAATGGGGAGCTGCAGTTCAATGGAAAGTAGGAAAATAATGTAGTTATGCCAGGGGATTTAGAAAAGGACATGCAATAAATTATGACTCAATAGAGAACTAATTAAAAGAGAATGGAATGTGGTATAAGCGAGTACACTACTGGGAATTCCTATGAAGCAAGGTCAGAAAAGCTAAGTCAAAAGATGGTGCCTTTCTATATCAGGTTTTTTGATTCAGTATGTAAGTGCAATCATAAGTACAAATTGTACTTACAGTTGTGCACACTACTGAGGGATTCCCATGGGACAGACAGAAACAGAGTGGAGTCAGGCAGAGGTTTTTAGTATTTAAAGATGGTGCCACAGCTCAGGGGAGGAATAAGTAAACTCTCAATAGGAAGAGGCGGGAATAGACAGGATTGACAGGGCAAGGAAGCTTATAATACGATTATGTTTGGAGATCAAGAGAAGGGGGTCTAAGAGCCAGGGCTTAGAGAAAGCTGTGATTTACATGGCTAGGAAACTTATACTAGAATTATGTTAGGAGAACAAGAAGGGGGGTGGCTATGCACCAGGACTTGGAGAAAGCTATCAGAAGAGAAAAACAATCAACCAGCTAGCCCAGGTTGGTACCTAAAGGTGACTGTTTATCTGTGTGAATTCAAAAGCAGATTTAGTAGAGCATCAGGGAAGTAGAATATAAAATAAATATAAAGCTTTGGGAAAATGTATATATTTGTTACAATAAACGGGAGAATAAAATATAAGAATATGAAAGAAATGTGATATACAAGATAAATAAAATATAAGAATATAAAATAAATGCAAAGCTTTGGAAAATTGTATATATATTGTTACAGTAAATAGGAGGCAAAGGGGGGGAGGGTCCAGTAGTGTGCACAGCAGAAAACTCAGTAGGAGTATCACAGAGAGAAGATTATAATAGACCTACACTGCTCACAGTCTGTTGCTAACAGTTGAACTTGTAGTAGCTTTTACTGGTTTGTACGGGGTTCTGCTCTCCGTGTTCTTGTATGCAGGCAGTTGCTTCAGTTTTTTTTTTTTGTTGTAGTTGGACCTTTGAATGTGTTTAAGGGAACTGCTCACAGTCTGTTGATAAAAGAAGAAATGTTTTTGGAAGTTGTATCTACAAAATGTCTGTACTTGAAAATCAAACTTCTTTACTAAATAAGAAATTTGGGTCTGTTTTGATCCAAACTGGATTCCTTAAGAACAGTTCATCACCATTTTACATGTCTACTAGCATCTAATCTGATACTATTAAAGCACAAAGTTCTAAACATACTAAATTAAAAAATACCCATACAAATTATTGTTTTTTTTTTCAAATTAAAGGATGTTTCAAATGATATTTTTCACAGTGATGAATGGTGGACACATACACATCCAGAAAATATTCTGTCAGTCTCTTTAGCAATTATGTTGACAGTTGTTCTTTAAACCAGTCATGTTATCACAAGAAATGATTGTCCTGTTAAATGAATATTTATTTTAGCCTTTAGGAATTTTTTTTACAAAATTTCAGTCCTCCAACGAGGTAAAGCCACTGGGCCTATGGCTTTGATGCCTCTTTTCATAAAACTCTCAAATATCAGTTAGCTCTGTATTGCTCACCTTATTCGGCTACATTAAGATGGATGGCATAACATATCTTTATTTTTACATATTTGTTAATATTAAAAATATGCAAAATTATACTCTATGTACAGTTGTTTTGTAATCTACCTTCTCTGTTATCTTTTCCTTTAAAACACTTGTTGGTTTCATTGTTCTTTGTGGAGCTTTTCTCCCAGGGCCTCCACTAAAAATGGACATGTTGTCCATTCGGATTTTCCTGGTAATCAAAAGTAAAATAAAATAAATAAATGAATAAAAAAAATGACAGAAAAATATTTAAATGAAAGATACTTTTCATTATCAGGTCAGATTCAGATTCTTACTTATTAAAAATTACTGTGCATTTCTCTCCTAAACTGACATATTAAAATTTTCATTACTACATTAGCGAAGAGATTCTGCTTGATTCTGCTGGAGGAGACTGATGGTTGACAGACAGCAGGAGCAATGTGCCCTAAAATATAATTTTGATTTCTCGTACACTTGGATCCATAGGATATTCTATATTGTGAGTGCACACTGCTACTATACTGTCACATACACCCAGGTGAGAAAACCCATCATTGCTACATTCACTAGTTTGTACCCTTAAGTAAACAAGACAAAGACATATGTAGGACATCGTCATGTTATATATGATGATTTTGCAAATGTCAGAATGTATTTTGGTATTCTTAACACCACAATGGAGCTGTCTATCTGTTTGCCTAGCAGAATGGGAAGGAAACCTATATTTACTTTTATGGAATGCAGTTGCTGCAGCAACAAAACACGCTGATACCTGTAGTCATACCAATGATCAATGTGCCCTATATGCTAGAAACCTTATCATGTAAAGGAGGGGCAAGGCCTAGTAATCACAACAGTAATGGAGTAGTTTAAGAATTTTGATGTCATTGACCACATATATAAAATAGCCCAGCAGGAAGAGTCCATAGTACTGTAGGGGAGAATGAGGAATAGATCAGATGTCTATAACAAATGGCGCATGTGATAACCATCCCAGACACATTTTCTGCTCATGGATAGATGAAGCTAATCCACAGTGCATTGTAGCATTCAAGAGGCAACCACATAACACATGTAGAGTTTAGACTTATAGGTTCAGTTATAGCTTTGGTTCTACTTTCAGAGATAATACCATACATAAGCATGCCGGCATGCTGAAGGAAGTCACAGTTATAAGTAACAGTTTAAAATATTTTGTTTACGACCATTTAAATGCATAAGGGTGAGGTGTAGAACAACATAAATTAAATCCTGTTCTTTCCCCTCAAAACAACTGAGTAAAAGATTAAGTGACATAAATCAAAAAGACAGAGATGTGATCAAAAATGAAATAATCAGTTTGAGTAAATATGACAACATATGCATGTTAGAGATAAGTAAAATGTTGTTAATAAGTTAACATCTATGCCCACACTGTAGGCAAAAATCTGACTGACGTTCTATATTAACTGGAAGAATTATGCCCTAAAACACAGGAAATAACAACTATAACTGGATCAATGTTACATCATTGAAAGCAATTCCTGCAAAATCTAACACAATTAAAAGCAAAGAGATCAACTCGATGTTTGTGTTGTCAAGAAGCAGTCCCCCCTCCACACACACACACACACACACACACACACACACACACACACACACACACACACACACACACACACGCACACACATGCACACACACACACACACACACACACACACACACACACACACACACATACACACACTCATGCACACGCAAACACATGCACACACATGCACACACGCTCACACACATACACACACACACACACACACACACACACACACACACACACACACACACACACACACACACACACACACACACACACACACACACACACACATGCACACACACTCACACATCCTCCATGCCAGGTGCTTTACTAAATGTACATTCAGACTTAATGTAATGACTGCATGGTTGCTAAACTTCAGTGAAATGGTCAAACTCTGAACCCAGTAGCTACTCATTCAAAAAATTTCATGTTCCGTTCAAGTATTATTGTCTTAGCACATAACAATCCTTTTTTTCAGGAAGAATACCCATGATTTAGTATGTATAAAGCCTTAAATGGGATCTTAACATATTAATGCATACAGTCTATATGACAAAATTGGTATAATAGAGACTGAAGGGAAGTCCCTTAGTAAGGGAATTTTATAAATATCTATGCTACTCAGTTAACAAGGTTGTCTGAGATATGATGGATAGGACCTTGCTTTACCAGCTGTGTAGCTGACACAAACAAATAAATAAATACAAACATTGTTCACCACTGTACATGTTCCATATTGCTTTGGGTTTTTTTGTTTATTTGTTTAATTGATTTTTCTGTAGTTCTTTGTTCAGTATTTATCCTGCACTTTTAAATGTGTATCTGCCTGCTTGAGTCATTTCAAGACTCTTATGATACTATGCCTTTGTTTTTCTTTCTTTCCTTCATTCTTCTTTTGATTATACTTTATGTTTATTTATTTATTTATGTATTTGCTACTTTATCTTTTCCTGTCAATATCTGACATGAAGCAGTCTTGCACAATACAAGCTTCATATCACAAAAATAACTCCCAACCTTCAAAATATACATCCATTTTTTTTAAATATTTTCCTGCAATTAAAACTTTAATTCTTTTATTTTCATTATCACTTCAAGTAACTCAACATCATGACATTTTCTCTTCTGATGACAGGTCCAATAACTAAGCGACTCTAATCAACAAAGGTGTAGTAAAGTATCAGCAGAATCATTTTAGATGGTGGGGTTCATACTGTTGAATACATTGGTTTCAGTGCAATTTATTTTGGCAGTCCTGAGAATGTCATTAGTAAGCCCTAAAGGCTGCATATTTACTGATGGTTTTCATTGATTACTGTACAATACAATAAACAAATCATTCATTTTCAGCAGTTTAGAGCCCAGTCTTGAAATACATGCTTTCGACACCCTTAAATAAGGGGGTCTCTGCTTGTTAAGGCATTTCAGATTGATACACTAGGTGGAGTATCTCAGATGAGCAGGTAAATGGGTATTATATCCGAGTCCCACTACCCTGCATCCCTAAAGTTATTGAACTCAGACTCAGCCAAATGAAGACAAGCAAAACCATTCAAGGCAAGCCATGCTACTCACAGCTAATAGGTGGTGAGATGCAGAAAGGAGTCTTGTCTGCTGTAGAGCAGTAGGTCCTGTCTTCTTGAGCAAATCCAGAAACAGGACACCAGAAGTAATCAAGAGAGCACCCCTGCATTACCAGGCTATAACTCAAACCACACTTTTCGGCCATCTAACCTGGACCAGAACACCAAAGGCTGAAGTGTGTCCATATTCATTAAGGATATCCACACCTCCAGGCTAGTTGCGCAGCATAATGCATCCAAGGTTATCCAAGTGCAACTAACTCTGGGCAAAACTGCAATCCAAATTGTAGCTTGCTACAGATCCCCCACCATTCACCAGGATTCCCAGGTCTATATTAGAACACCGAACATTCAAAATTTCGAGTGTTCTAATATAGACCCATTTTCAGCGAACGCTGAAAATAATGAAGAAACAGAAAACTGAATTTTTTCCCAGGTTGTCCATTTCTTTTGCTTCGGTATTTTCAGCGCTGTGGTGGAAAGTTATGGGTCAGGTTCAGGTAAGTTTGTGATTGTGTGGACGTGAGGGTTAGGGCAGGTTAGGTGAGTTAGGGTTAGGGCGTGGGTGAGGTGGCTGTGCGATAGTGACAGACCCTAGGGTTAGGGTTTGGGTTAAGGTAAGTGGATAGTTAGTGGTGTATGTATAGTTTAGTATAGAGTTAGGTGTAAGAGTTTAGGTGTATGTGTGTGGATTGCTGTTTGTTTGGTGTGCTTGTGTTGTGTGTATGTGTTTTGGAACAGCAATTTTTTTTCCCTAGGAAAAAATTTGCTGTTCTGGATGTTCAATGTTTTAAATTTTCGATTCAAATGGTTCGATATTAGAACACTCGAAATTCTGAATGTCCGGTGTTCTAATATAGACCCGATTCCCACTCCTCTTTTCTTGATATACTGGAAAATATTAGAGTTCAAACAAACACCCTAATAATGGATGATTTCACCTACCCCACCATTAACTGGGAAAACTACTCATGTACCAAATCCTTTGCTCAACGCTTTCTGGAATTCATAAATTCCAATGCCCTGGATCAGCTTATCCACACCCCCACCAAGGGACACAATATCCTAGACCTAGTCATTACCAGCATGAGTGACCGGTGTTCCACACCTGAAATCAACTCCTCATTGGTCAGATCCAACCATAAGCTAATCACCCTAGATATTCGCACCCCCCCCCACCCGGCATTAAGGAAACCACAGTAAAACATTTCTGCAAAGCCAACTTCATGCTTCTTAAGACAGAAGTGGCGAACTTCATGACACCCATGCAGATGGACAATACAGTTATGACTGCTGAATCCTACACAAATGCACTCTATAAACACTTACACAAGTGCATGGATTGTGCTATCCCAAACAGAGCCAAGATGCTCTCCTCCAAAAAAGGGAAGCAAATCTGGCATTCTATAACTATGTCAAGAATCTCAATGGCAACACCCAGATCTGCTCTGAGTTACAGCACAACAGCACGAAAAGTACAGAACCAACTGATATTGCCAACATCCTGGCAGATAAGTTCAGTGCTAACTTCACCCCCCTCTCAACCCCCTAAAGGGCCCGTATCTATACAGGAAGAATGCAGAGACCCTGTAATCACATCTATGCAGGTAAAAACTGCAATCTCTTAAACCATAACACAGCATCCATGTGACCAGACAATGTCCCAGGCTGCGTTTTATATGAACTTCAGAACGAACTGGCTCCCCACCTAAGCACCATGTTTAATAATAGTTTTACATCAGGCATTGTGCCCACTGAATGACGCACAGCAACAGTTATCCCACTTCACAAAGGGGGAGCCACTACTTATCCTGTGAACTATAGCCCTATTAGCCTGATGAGCCTGATCTGCAAGGCCATGGAATGGATCATCATGGAACTCATAAACAAAGACATAGGTAACCTCCCAACTCTGGACCCCATCCAGTTTGGGTTTGTGAAAGGCAGATCCTTCTTCTGAACCTGATTGACTTTTTTGAGGCAGTCATCAAAACCATAGACGAGGGTAAGGTGGTTGACACAGCCTATCTTGGCCTCACTAAGGCTTTCAACACCATCCCCCATTCTGGAATTATAGCTAAACTCACTAAACTAGGTATAAATCCCTACATCACAAGATGGGTTGCCAACTGGCTCACTGACAGAACCCACACTGTAAATGTTGCAGACTCCAAATCTGACTACAAACTAGTGACAAGTGGAGTACCACAGGGTTCAGTCCTGGGACATCTCCTGTTTGGTATCTACTTCTCCAAAGTACAAGCTAACACAGAAGGCCTCTGGCTAATCAACTTCACAGATGACTGTAAAGTAGGAGCCATACTTGAGTATCCAAATGATGTGGACATCCTACAGAAGGGCCTCACTGAGACAGATGCTTGGTGTCAGAGGCATGGCCTCAAGCTCAATGCCAAAAAAGTGCATTGTCATCCTCTTTGGTAAAAACTCTGTACCCATAAAGTACCGCATATACAGCAGTCTATTTAATGCTGAATGTGTGATAAGAGACCTTGGGACCCAGG